>NC_079191.1:439279945-439579945 GCF_029499605.1 Hyla sarda | reverse complement strand
CTCGGGGCTCCGGTGCGTCCTCTTCAGGATCCCCTGTATCGTCGGCGCTCTCCATCGTCGTCATCACGTCGCTGCGCACGCCGTCCCGTCATCCAATAGGAGCGGCGTGCGTAGCGACGTGATGGCGGCGACAGAGAGCGAGGATGCCGGGGAAGCAGAGGCCTTACCGGAGCGTCGGGGACACCCCGGGGACGCGGCAACAGCGATAGACGGCGACATCCAGGGCAGCAGTGACGGTCCGGAGCGGTGGCGACAGGTGAGTACAACTTCCTATACCAGTGGTCTTCAACCTGCGGACCTCCAGATGTTGCAAAACAGCCGTTGGCTGTCCGGGCATGCTGGGTGTTGTAGTTTTGCAACATCTAGTGGTCCGCAGGTTGTAGACCACTGTCCTATACTTTACATTGAACGGATCCCTCAACATACGATGGTTTCAACAAACGATGGTCCGTTTGGAACGGATTACCATTGTATGTTGAGGGACCACTTTAATTGCAACTACAAGTCCCAGCAAGCCGATAAGTTTCCCTAAGTTCACCTTGCATCTCCTTAGTGCCTGTCTGAGCTGTATGGACTTTAACACATTAAAGCATACCAATAATCCGTAACCTTGTGTCGGAGTGATTATTTGCCCCATGCCTGGCACAGGTGAAGCTGGTCTACCTCGGGTGGTGTACAGGTCAACCATGCTCTGGCGTCACGGTCACAAAGGGTTAATAACATCTGCTCTTCAATACCCGTCACCATATATACACTGGCCCTAATTTACTAATAGTGGAGTGTTGTTTTCTTTGTGGATTTTAGTTCCACAGTATTTACTAAGATCGTATGTTGAGGGATCTGCGCAATGTAAAGTATAGGACAGTGGTCTACAACCTACGGACCTCCAGATGTTGCAAAACTACAACACTCTGTCCGGGCATGCTGAGTGTTGTAGTTTTGCAACATCTGGAGGTCCGCAGGTTGAAGACCACTGGTATAGGAAGTTGTACTCACCTGTCCCCGCCGCTCCGGACCGTCACCGCTCGTCACTGCTGCCCTGGATGTCACCGTCCATCGCTGTCGCCGCGTCCTCGCCGGGCATCCTCGCTCTCCGTCGCCGCCATCACGTCGCTACGCACGCCGCTCCTATTGGATGACGGGACGGCGTGTGCAGCGACGTGATGACGACGATGGAGAGCGCTGACGATGCAGGGGATCCCGAAGAGGATGCACCGGAGCCCCGAGGACAGGTAAGTGATCATCAGCGGACCACACGGGGCACCGTAAACGGCTATCCGGGGGCAGCTGAAGCAGTCTGCGCTGCCAGATAGCCGTTTATGTGATGGCCCCGACATACAAAAGCATCGTATGTTGATGCTGCCTCTGAGAGACCATCGCATGTTGAAATTATCGTATGTCGGGACCATCGTAGGTCGGGGGGGGGGGGTCACTGTACATGAAGGTGTAGAACAGTATAATTGGTGTGAAACGCATGATTGTATTTGCATTATCTTAGGCCCCTTTCAACACTACAAAATGACTCAGTTTAAAGATCCGTACGAAAATAAGCTACAAACGGCAGTTACGAAATCCTATACAGCCCGTTAGAAAATCCCATTATAGTCTATGGGATTTTTTCTAATAGCCGTTTTTAACCCGTTATAGCCCGTTATCAATTAAGGCCGTTATTTTGTGACGGAAGATAGTAACGTGGGAAATAGTGCATGCATAGACTATAATGGGATTTTCTAACGGCCATATAGGATTTTATAACTTCCGTTTTTAGCTTATTTCAGACGGAACTTCGTACGGATCTTTAAAACTGAGTCATTTTATAGTGTGAAAGAAGCCTTAGCCCAGAGAGTTTTATAATAAAAGATAGATAGATACAGACAAACAATAAGTCAGCCAGCACTTTAGTTGATACCAAACTATTATATGGACCTGGCTTACAGGTGCACGCTACTAGGCTAGATATACAGCAACAGAAGAATACAGCAGCACACTGCCAGCACAAGGATATAGGTGCAACATGAACATGCAGATAAAACATGGAGAGCTATACAGCTATGGTGTAATAGATGCAAATGTGAAACTATGAAATAATGAGGCACTTAGCTCGCAGATTTGTCTCCGCCGGCGTTCAAATAGCTTGGACCGTCCCACCGCGATAAGGTGGCCTCATTGGACGGACCCTACACTGTGAATATGCCTCTGTGTGAACAGTTCAGTAAGCATGGAAGGGTCTGGAACATCCAAGACATCTTATATACACACCTGATAGAGGTTACCTCCATGTTGGCCTTGCACCCCACCCACCTCTATCAGGTGTGTATATAAGGTGTCTTGGATGTTCCAGATCCTACCATGCTTACTGAATTGTTCACACAGAGGCATATTCACAGTGTAGGGTCCGTCCCAAGGAGGCCACCTTATCGCGGTGGGACGGTCCAAGCTATGTGACCGCCGGCGGAGACAAATTTGCGAGCTAAGTGCCTCACTATTTCATAGTTTCACATTTGCATCTATTACACCATAGCTGTATAACTCTCCATAGATAGATAGATAGATACAAATAAGGATAAGTTGAATAGATTGATAGAATATTCGCATATTCGTAGTATTCTGGTTTTATTTTCGCATATGCGAAAATTCGTGGATGCGAAAATCAACATATGCGAAAATTAGCATATGCGAAAATTTGCATATGGTCATTTTCACATATGCGAAAATTCGCACACCAGTCTCACACAGTAGTATTAGAGCCTTCTTTACACCACACAAGCTGGAAGCAGAGAGGGATGATCACTGTGATGTGTACTGTGAAAAAAAACGAATATTCGTAATTACGAATATATAGTGCTATATTTGCGAATATTCGCGAATTCACGAATATGCGATATTCGCAAATAAAATTTGCATTGCGAATATTCGCGAGCAACACTAGTCACCTTACCGTGGTGGGATGGTCCAAACTATTTGGCCGCCAAATTGTGAGCTAAGTACCTAATTTTTGCATTTTTTGCATTGAAGCAATACATCATTTCATGTTTTATCTGTATCTTTGTGCTAGCAGTGTGCTGCTGTATTCTCCTGTTTATAGATATGAGATAGATAGATAACTAGCAAGTGGAGCAGCACTTAATGCATGAAGGAGATGGGTGCAAGCTGTGGTCAGGCTCTGGTCATGATACAGCATGTAGATACACGCCAGCACTCCCGGAGTAGTGATCAAAAGATGGTGGCTTTGTTTTTAAAATCACCAAAGTGTCACAGCAACGTTTGGGCCACCTCTCGTGGCCTTCATCAAGCAATACAATTCACAAAGTGATAGATTTACATAGGGTACAAGTAGTGACATCACATCCTGTTTGGTGTGTACTTAGATAGATAGATAGATAGATAGATATGAGATAGATAGATAGATAGATAGATAGATAGGAGATACATAGATATAAACAGGAGAATACAGCAGCACACTGCTAGCACAAAGATACAGATAAAACATGAAATGCTATATTGCTGCAATGCAAAAAATGAAAAAATTGGGGCACTTTGCTCACCATTTCTCCAAATAGTTTGGACCATCCCACCGCGATAAGGTGACCTCATTGGGACGGACCCTACACTGTGAATATGCCTCTGTGCAATCAGTCTTGTAATATCTGAAACATCCAGCACCTTATAAGATGGGTGGAGTGCAGGAGCCAACATGGAGGTAACCACTCCCCCATATGTATAACACAAAAAAGGATAAGTTGGCCAGCACATACTGATACCAAACTACTGCATGGACCCAGCATACAGGTGCACACCGTCCCAATGAGGTCACCTTATCGCAGTGGAATGGTCCAAACTATTTGGGCAAATGGTGAGCAAAGTACCTCCATTTTTTTATTTTTTGCATTGTAGCAATATAGCATTTCATGTTTTATCTGTATCTTTGTGCTAGCAGTGTGCTGCTGCTTTCTCCTGGTTATGTATATTTAGCCTAGCAGCGTGCACCTGTGTGCCGGGTCCATGCAGTAGTTTGGTATCAGTATGGGGTGGCCAACGTATCCTTTTTAGATAGATAGATAGATATGAGATAGATAGATAGATAAATAGATATGAGATAGATAGATAGATAGATAGATATATATGAGATAGAGATATATAGATAGATATGAGATAGATAGGAGATAGATAGATAGATGATAGATAGATAGATAGATAGATAGATAGAATAGCAGTAAGACTATAATACACGACACTCGGAACGTTCTATAGCTGCTCACATACTGTGTTATGTGTCAGACAGGTTGTATGATAGTAATTTACTGTTTCATCTCTCAGATCTCCAGTATTTTCTCTTCTCACATGTTACAATCTACAGATACAATATATCAAAAAAGCAATTTCACTGCAGTGGTTGTCAGAGTTATATTAAATATGTTATGTATATAAAAGATGTTACAACCAACAAGAAGCCAAATGACATGAAGTGATCTCTGGGGTTCATGAATGGAAAGGTAGAGAACATGTGACAACATCCAGGGCTGATAGCTGCATGGGAGACCTGGAGGAAGTAACATGCCACCCCGTATCTCAGTGCAGACGTCAGTCAGTCTTGGATTATGGATTGTCTCTGCTTTTCTAATTTTCCTGTATCTTCACCATTTACAGACTCTTCTCCTCCCCCGAATCTTCTCTCCTCGTTTTCTTTCTTTTGTCTGGTTCCATTTACTTTAGTTTATCTTGTTCTTCTCTCCTCCTTTCACTCTCATTTCTTCCTCCTTGCTCTCCATTTCTTTCATGTCTTCTCTTCCTCCTATATCTTTTTCTTTTCATTCTCCATCTCCTTCTTCTCTCCTCTTTCTTCCCTCTTTCCCCTTGGCCTCCATCATCTTCTTATTCTCTTCTCTTTCATTCTTTTCTTTATGGTCCAGAATGTTCTTCTTTCCTTTTACTTCCTTTCTGGTTGTTTCTTCCCTCTTGACTGTATGATCTCTCCTATCTTTTCCCTTTTGTCTTCTTCTTCATTCAGTTTAAGATTTTTATATAGAAGAAATTTACAAATCTGTTTAACTTTCTGGCACCAGTGTAACCCCGGAGTACCCCTTTAATATCTAAAGATCTCCAGGGTCATTGACACAAAATGTCCATGTTTTGTTCACTGAGTCCTTTAGTTCTCACTTCTGCCTTGTGATATGGTCTCTAGCATTGTCTATCACCACATTGCTCCTGAATGGTTGGAGAAATTGCTCTTGGAGGAGATTTGATATTATTCTTTATTCATGGTCAAGTTCTTAGGCAGAATTGTCAGTGAGTCTACTCCCCTGGATGAGAAGCCGCCCCACATGATGGTCCACATGTGTTACCTTCTCTTCTCCGGACAATCATACTTCTAGATGTCCCAAACAGAGCAAAGGCTTCATCAGAGAAGAGAACTTCACCCCAGTCCTCTGCAGTCGAATCCCTGGACTTCCTGTCCTTGAAGTTGTTCTTGGAAAGAATTGACTTCTCTGCTGCCCTTCTTGACACCAGACGCCTCCAGAAGACTTCACCTCCCTGTGTGCAGATGACACCCGCCTGCTTCCATTTCTGAGCCAGTCCTATCCCGGAGCTGAATCCTCTTTAGGAGACATCCCGGCACTTGGTAATATCTAAAGATCCTCCAAGAGCGACTTCTCCAACCATCCAGGAGCAATTTGGTGAAGGACAAGGCTTTATCCACCATGATGGAGACCATGTCACAAGACAAAAGTGAAAACTGAGGGGCTCGATGAACAAAACATAGAAATTTTGGGTGCATATTCAGGAAACTCTCCAGACCTTAAAGGGATACTCTGCCCCTAGACATCTTATCCCCTATCCAAAGGATAGGGGACAAGATGTCTGATTGCAAGGGTCCCGCTGCTAGGAACCCCACGATCTCTCCTGCTGCACTCAGCGCTCATTTAGAGCATCGGGTGCAGCGCCCCCTTAATGCAAAACTGTGAGAAGGGGCGTGACGGCCTTCAATAGACTCGCATTGAGGGGGCATGGCCTTGACCTCACGAGCCTCCGCTCTCCATCGCCAGTCATCCAGCACAAAGCGAAGTTCGCTCTGTGCTTCGGATGTCTGGGGTGCCGCAGCCGAGATTGCGGGGGTCCCCAGCGGTGGGACCCCTGCGATCAGACATCTTATCCCCTATCCTTTATAACACCCCATGGGTGTGGACCCACTGTGCCACAAGTGGCAGCTGGCCAGGCAGGCAGAATGGGGTAAACTGACATTATAGATAGCGTAAGATGCAGTAGAGCTGAACAGGTGTTTATAGCAGAAGCTGGGAGAACAGCTAGCCAAGATGGCTACAGGTGCAACAGACAGGAGCACTGGAACACAGCAGACAGACAAGATCAGGAACCAAGGTACAGAAGACAGGGTTCATGAACCTAGCAATACAGGAAAAAAAACAGAATGCAACCTTTCTGAGGCCAGGAACAGCAGGTGTGGCTGACTTATATAGGAAGTTCCTGGCTGAGATTGGAGGAGGAACCATTAGGGAGTGCAGGCTGGCTCTTTATAACTTAGCCAGTGCTCATGCACGGCCCCTAGTGCACAGAGAAAAAACTGCAGCAAGGAAGACCAGAAAATACAGCAGACACACGGCACAGAAAATGTCGCACAACACTGGTAAGAACCAGGACAACACGTACAGTACGCTAGTGGTTACCAATCAGAAGTCTTACATGTATCTAATTTTTATTCGGTAACCATAGAAACATTTGACTAAAAGATCTTAAAACATTGAAGCAGCAAACTTTCGTTTTTTGTCAGTCTCAAAACTTTTGGCCACAACTGTAAAAGGAGGTTCTTGGCTTATACTACAGCAGTGGTCTCAAACAGTGGCCCTCCATCTGGAGGGCCACCATTTGAGACCCCTATACTAGATTATATGAAAAATGTACATGAAGCCTAGCAAGATTTACCATATCACACCATGTAGCTAGCAAATATGGTAGCAAATATGGCTACAGCTGCAGCAAGACAAGAACACTGGAACACAGCAGATAGACAGGATCAGGAACTCAGGTACCGAAGACAGAGTTCAGGGACCTAGCAACACAGGAAACACAACCAGAATGCAACCTTTCTGTCTGCAGGCCAGGAACAGCAGGTGTGGCAGACTTATACAGATAGTTCCTGGCTGAGATTGGAGGAGGAACCATTAGGGAGCTTTATTAACACTCAGCCAGTGCTTGTGCGTGGCTGTCCGGGCATGCTGGGAGGTGTAGTTTTGCAACATCTGGTGGGCCACCGTTTGAGACCCCTGTGCTAGAGTATATGAAAAATAGACATGCAGCCTAGCAATGTTCACCATATGGCACCATAAAATAAGTTACTCTGCAGCATTAAGTGTGATAGCCTGGGGGGAGAAGGGTATATGGGGTGTAGCTGTGCGGTGATTAAAGGGTGTCTGGTTAACCCTTTCTATTTGTGACGCCAGGGTGAGGGCTCCTCTGTAATGCTTGTCCTACCGCCACCCTTCCCAAGAGCGATATGGAGGTATAGAATAATTGAATGTCCATAACCGGAGAGTTTGCTGAAAACAGTTGGAACTTTACTGAAGATTTTATGTGAACTTCATAACCGGAACAGTCTCTATACATACAAAGTCCATTTTAGAGTCCGTAGACTGATATGTGCTGCTCCACTGGATTTAGGGGATTTAATTGCGGTCCACTAGTTACGCTAGCCTTAGCGGGGATTAGTTTAGAACTCACGGTTTAGTTCAGCTGAGGCCGGTAGGTTTTCTGGCCTAGCTTGTCTTTGAAAGTTGCGCAGATCCGTCCTGCTAGTCCGGCATCCACGAGAGCAGCAACCCAAGAGAGCGATAATTGGCTACAGCTCCCTTATATGGGCAGGGGCTGGACTAGTGCTAATTGGTCCAAAACTGCTTTCAATCACCTTCACACAGAATTATGGGTAGCATGTGACCCAAGGACCTGCAAAGGTCCTCTAACATACCATAGAGGAATTAACATGGTCACATGTGACGCTAACAAGGTAAGTAAACTAATATACACTATATTAAATATACACATTATTAAATATGTACATAGAAAATTATAGAAATAGAGTAGAAGAGGGGCGACCAAGGGAAGTCCCACCTGGGGGACCCTACCTGAACGTAGTAACTCTGACTTTGGGGACCACCATACAAGGTACGGTATGCAATACGGTACCGGGACACCACATAAGAATTACATATGCTAAACATGACTCTCTAGATCTTTCCTCTTATCTTGCTCTATTAAATGTGAATTTGACAACTGCTTAAGGGAGAATACAGGACATAGTCGGGCAGAACGATATGAAGCCGCTCGGAATATCTGAGAGGAGCAAATGAACCAGCGGAACAATGTAAGAAGCTGTGAACTTTGCAGAGATCAGACAGAAATCCAGATTGCCTTTATAAGTCGGATATTACTGGTTCATTTCCAACAAGTCTTACAAAAGCCTAGCCTGGGGGGTATTCGCCCGCCGGGGCCCCACTGGTCTCATTCCAGCTGACGGTAAAGGAAGACTCCATCAATGGCAATTTGCATTCCGAATATAGTCTGAAGAAATAAGAGGAAGATCTAATTGATAATCTAATAAAAATAATGGAGAGAACAACAGCTGGAGACACCTAACCAAAAAACACCTAAAGCAATCATGGGGATATATATAAAAAAAAAAAAAATGACAACCAAAAATTACAGCGGTTCAAATGATTAAGCATCTGAGATGGTTGGTGGTGCAATGGAGTTCTATTAAAAAGAGTATGCTCCACAGGAAGTTCTTTTCTTTTTGAATGTCTTTTCTGTCTGACCACAGTGCTCTCTGCTGACACCTCTGTCCATTTTAGGAACTGTTCAGAGCAGGAGAGGTTTTCTATGGGGATTTGCTCCTACTCTGGACAGTTCCTAAAATGGACAGAGATGTCAGCAGAGAGCACTGTGGTAAGCTCCCAAACACTGAGCAGCAAAGTACCCCTTTAAACCTCCTGCATAGTGGGGAAAGAAATGTTACTTTACTACTTGCTGCAAAGGGAAGAGCTTATCTCCAGATGATGTCTCTGTAATAGAAGGCGGTGGATGGGATGACAGCTTGATTGTTCTCTTGTATAGAATCAGCAAAATTAGTGTCAATTGGAGTGAAAACAAGACCCATCCAGAAGGGACAAGAAAAAAAGTAGGTATGTTGTGAACTTAGGAGCCAGGACTGCGCCATACCTAGCGGGTGCCTGTCTCCAGCCAGTAATGACCGCCATCTAGAGTTGCCACCTGGCTGGTATTTTTAGCACCTGACGGTATCTTTGTATTACCAGCCTGGCACCTGCTGTATTACCAGCCTGTTGTCCTGGCACCATACCCCCCGAGCAAAATTTGCTCTCAAAAAGCCAAATATGACTCCTTCTCTTCTGAGCATTGTAGTTCGCCCGTAGTGCACTTCAGGTCAACTTATGGGGTACCTCCATACTCACAAGAGATGGGGTTAAACATTTTGGGTGGTATTTTCTGCTATTAACCCTTGCAAAAATGTAAAATTTGGGGGGAAAACACACATTTTAGTGAAATTTTTTTTTTTTTTTTACATATGCAAAAGTCGTGAAACCCCTGAGGGGTATTAAGGCTCACTTTATTCCTTGTTACGTTCCTCAAGGGGTCTAGTTTCCAAAATAGTATGCCATGTGGGGGGGTTTTGCTGTTCTGGCACCATAGGGGCTTCCTAAATGCGACATGCCCCCCGAGCAAAATTTGCTCTCAAAAAGCCAAATATGACTCCTTCTCTTCTGAGCATTGTAGCTCGCCCGTAGTGCACTTCAGGTCAATTTATGGGGTACCTCCATACTCAGAAGAGATTGGGTTACAAATTTTGGGGGGTATTTTCTGCTATTAACCCTTGCAAAAATGTGAAATTTGGGGGGAAAACACACATTTTAGTGAAAAAAAAAATTTCACATATGCAAAAGTCGTGAAACCCCTGTGGGGTATTAAGGCTCACTTTATTCCTTGTTACGTTCCTCAAGGGGTCTAGTTTCCAAAATGGTATGCCATGTGTTTTTTTTTTGCTGTTCTGGCACCATAGGGGCTTCCTAAATGCGACATGCCCCTGAGCAAAATTTGCTCTCAAAAAGCCAAATATGACTCCTTCTCTTCTGAGCATTGTAGCTCGCCCGTAGTGCACTTCAGGTCAACTTATTGGGTACCTCCATACTCAGAAGAGATGGGGTTACAAATTTTAGGGGGTATTTTCTACTATTAACCCTTGCAAAAATGTGAAATTTGGGGGGAAACACGCATTTTAGTGAAAAAAATATATTTTTTTTACTTATGCAAAAGTCGTGAAACCCCTGTGGGGTATTAAGGCTCACTTTATTCCTTGTTACATTCCTAAAGGGGTCTAGTTTCCAAAATGGTATGCCATGTGAGGGTTTTTTGCTGTTCTGGCACCATAGGGGCTTCCTAAATGCAACATGCCCCCCAAAAACCATTTCAGAAAAACGTACTCTCCAAAATCCCCTTGTCGCTCCTTCCCTTCTGAGCCCTCTACTGCGCCTGCCGAACAATTTACATAGACATATGAGGTATGTGCTACAAATACAAGTATAAATTTTCTCCTTTTACCGCTTGTAAAAATAAAAAAAAATTGGGTCTACAAGAACATGCAAGTGTAAAAAATGAAGATTGGGAATTTTCTCCTTCACTTTGCTGCTATTCCTGTGAAACACCTAAAGGGTTAAAACCCTGACTGAATGTCATTTTGAATACTTTGGGGGGTGCAGTTTTTATAATGGGGTCTTTTATGGGGTATTTCTAATATAAAGACCCTTCAAATCCACTTCAAACCTGAACTGGTCCCTGAAAAATTGTGAGTTTGAAAATTTTGTGAAAAATTGGAAAATTGCTGCTGAACTTTGAAGCCCTCTGGTGTCTTCGAAAAGTAAAAACACGTAAATTTTATGATGCAAACATAAAGTAGACATATTGGAAATGTGAATAAAAAAATGTATTTGGAATATCCATTTTCCTTACAAGCAGAGAGATTCAAAGTTAGAAAAAAGCTAAATTTTCTATTTTTTCATCAAATTTTGGGATTTTTCACCAAGAAAGGATGCAAGTTACCACAAAAATTTACCACCATGTTAAAGTAGAATATGTCACGAAAAAACAATCTCAGAATCAGAATGATAAGTAAAAGCATCCCAGAGTTATTAATGTTTAAAGTGACAGTGGTCAGATGTTCAAAAAACGCTCTGGTCCTAAGGTGTAAAATGCAGAGGCGAAAGCTTCAGGGGTGCAGGAATACAGGCGCTGACCAAGAAGGGGACCAGTGAAGCAAGGTAGGTATCAAACAGCTTTAATCCAATGCGACACATTTCACCGCGCTTGCGCGGTTTCATCAGGCATCAGCCATTAAAGCTGTTTGATACCTACCTGGCTTCACTGGTCCCCTTCTTGGTCAGCGCCTGTATTCCTGCACCCCTGAAGCTTTCGCCTCTGCATTTCTGTCGATTCCAGGAAGGCTGCAGACCCAGTTCACTATACTACAAACGCAGATCCTTGTTGTGTGGGAATTTGCACAACCTGGCAGGGGGAGCCTTCATTTTTACCCTCCCTTCTCACGCACCTGTGATCCCCTTGATTCTCCACAAGGGAGCGCCTGTTCTTCTTTTGTTTTAAGGTGTAAAATGGCCTGGTCCTTAAGGGGTTAAACATCCCTAAAACTGAATGTTTTTGTGACGAGTTTTTTGCAATATTTAAAGAGATTCTCCACCATAAGGTGATTTTAGTACGTACCTGGCAGACCTGGCTTAGGAGGAATCTGCGCTTGTCTTGGGGCTAAATGGCTATGTTGTGAGATTACCATAACACTGTGGCTAGCTTTTTGTGAACTGTTTTTTCCTGCTTGAGTTTTCTTCTTTTTCCTACAAATCCCATAATTCCATTTCCCTCCCTCCCACACATCAGCCATCCCACTCATTCAAACATAAATGAGCTGCTTCCATTCAAAAGACCTGTGGTTTTCAATCAGGGTGCCTACAGCTATTGCATTAATTGCAGATTGATCTCTCTCCCACCAAGCGATCGCTCCACCCATTGAAGCAGACAGGCTCCCTATCATCAGCTGACTAGTGAGGTCAGGTCTCGGCCACATTGCAACCTGGGAAAAATCTGAGACAACAGTCATTTTGTATACTGGTAAAAATAAATATTGGAGTGAAAATCACAGAAGAATTGTGAGAAAACCGTCACACACAGGTACAGACACTATATTATGAACTACACTAACTTTACAGCCCCTGTAGCATAGTCAAATAAAAAAAAATCCTGGAATACCCCTTTAACCCTACATCTACTGAGTTTTTTTTAAACTTGCCAACTTTGCCAGGCCGCTCTCATTTTTCTTCCTAAATAACCTGCAACATTTTCCGTAGCTCAAACTTATTTTCCTGTTATTTTTTTTTCTCATAAACTTTTTGCGGCGAATCCGTTCTGTTCACACACTACAGGGAAATTACAGAAAACAACAGGAAAATGACTGGATTTTGGCACGGAATCGGGAGCAGCTGGCTTCAGTCGTCCTTCTCCGGGCCGGTGATGGTGTTTTTGGCTCGTGCAGACATGACACCTGCAGGCTCCTGTGTGATACTTTCCGACAAATAAAACATTTGAAAGCAAAACCACAATAGACGATAGTGAAGTGCAGACTGGGGGGAAAAAAGAAAAGACGGCGTACCTGTCAGTGACGTTCGCTTATTCTGAGAATTTTGAATAATTGGGCAATTACGAGTATTTAGATGGTGGGCGGGATGGTTCTATTCAGGATATGGAAGGTTCACACAAACGACCAAAAAACCAAAGTCTGACACAGTTTCTTAAAGGGGTACTCCACTGCTCAGAGTTTGGAGCTCGTGACGTCATAGCCCCACCCCTTCATAATGTCATGCCCCACCCCATCAATGCAAGTTTATGGGAGGGGGCGTGACAGCCGTCACGCCCCCTCCCATAGACTTGCATTGAGGGGACGGGACGTGATGTCATGAGCGGCATATGCCATATTCGAATTTTCGATATTGCACGAATATATGGACGAATATTCGTCCCATATTTGCAAAATTTGCATATTCGAACTATTTGAGGTTATTTCCGCATTCGTGTATGCGCATATGCGCATGCGTGTGCGGAAAACTATTTACCTATCTATCTATATTATCTACAGTGTCTATATTATCTATCTATCTATCGCCTAATATTCTTTAGTGACGATATTCACGAATATGAGGATATTTGCGAAAATTCACTCTCCACTCTAATAGTGTAAATAATATTGGAGCATTCTTTAAACCACAAGCTGGAAGCAGGGAGGGATGAGATCACTGTCATGTGTTCTGTGGGGGAAAAAAATTACGAATATTCGTGATTGCGAATATATAGTGCTATATTCGCCATATTCGCAAATATGCAAAACTCGCAATAAATATTCAAATTGCGAATATTCGCACTCAACACTATTTATTGGTCCCTCTGGGGACTTTTACGGGGAATCTGTAGATTCCTCATACAGACCAATGCAGTTCCATAGAACTGCATTGATCTTTGTGCTCTGTGATCATTTGGTAGAGCCTGGTGCATCCAGGATCTATCAAATGAAGAGTCATGGACTGGGAGAGAAGGAGAGGTAAGCCCTCCGGCTACCTCCACAGTGGATCGACCCCCCCACCTCACTGGACCACCAGGGATGGTTTAAAAAATTTTGCAATTTTTAGTTTACAGAATAAATTTTTGCAGGAGTTTTGCAAAGTTTTTACTGCTCCAATTTGGGTTTAAGTATGAGGGGTTTTTTTTAACCCCTTAAGGACCAGGCCAATTTTCACTGTAGGACAAGAGCATTTTTTGCACATCTGACCCCTGTCACTTTAAAGGGGTACTCCGGTGAAAACCTTTTTTCTTTTAAATCAACTGGTGGCAGAAAGTTAAACATATTTGTAAATTACTTCTATTAAAAAATCTTAATCCTTCCAGTACTTATTAGCTGCTGAATGCTACAGAGGAAATTCCTTTCTTTTTGGAACACTGATGACATCACGAGCACAGTGCTCTCTGCTGACATGCATAGCAGATGTATGCTAAGGGCAGCATGGTGGCTCAGTTGTTAGAACTGCTGCCTTGCAGTGCTGGGGACTTGGGTTCAAATCCCACTAAGGACAACAATAAATAAAGCATTATTATAATAACGTCAGCAGAGAGAACTGTGCTTGTGATGTCATCAAAGAGCATTCCAAAAAGAAAATAATTTCCTCTGTAGTATTTAGCAGCTAATAAGTACAGGAAGGATTAAGATTTTTTAATAGAAGTAATTTACAAATATGTTTAACTTTCTGCCACCAGTTGATTTAAAAGAAAAAAGGTTTTCACCGGAGTACCCCTTTAAGCATTAATAACTCTGGGATGCTTTTACCTTTCATTCTAATTATGAGATTATTTTTTCATGACATATTCTACTTTATGTTAGTGGTAAAATTTTGTTGATACTTGCATCATTTCTTGGGGAAAAATTCCAAAATTTTATGAAAAAATTGAAAATTTTGCATTTTTGTAACTTTAAAGCTCTCTGCTTGTAAGGAAAATATACATTCCACATATATTATATTTTGGTTCACATATACAATATGTCTACTTTATGTTTGCATTATAAAATTGACGTGTTTTTACTTTTGGAAGACACCAGAGGGCTTCAAAGTTCAGCAGCAATTTTCCAATTTTTCTAAAAATTTTCAAAATCGAAATTTTTCATGGACCAGTTCAGGTTTGAAGTAGATTTGAAGGCTCTTCATATTAGAAATACCCCATAAATTACCCCATTATAAAAACTGCACCCCTCAAAGTATTCAAAATGACATTCAGTAAGTGTGTTAACCCTTTAGGTGTTTAACAGGAAGAACAGCAAAGTGAAGGAGAAAATTCTAAAACTTCATTTTATACACTCGCATGTTCTTGTAGAGCCAGTTTTTGATTTTTTACAAGGGGTAAAAGGAGAGAAATCTTCCTAAAATGTGTAACCCAATTTCTCTTGAGTAAGGAAATACCTCATATGTGTATGTAAAGTGTATGGAAACACCCCATGTTAGGAGGTAAAATGCTCTGCGTGCAAACTACAATGCTCAGAAGAGAAGGAGTCACATTTGGCTTATTGAAAGCAAATTTTGCTGAAATGGTTTTCAGGGGGGGGGGGGGCATGTTGTATTTAGGAAGCCCCTATGGTGCCAGAACAGCAAAAAAAAAACACATGGCATACTATTTTGGAAACTACACCCCTCAAGGAACGTAACAAGGGGTTCAGTGAGCATTAAAACTTCACAGGTATTTCACGACTTTTTGTTAAAGTTGGATGTGTATATGAAAAAAAATTTTTTCACTAAAATGCTGTTTTTCCCCAAATTTTACATTTTTACAAGGGGTAATAGGAGAAAATTACCCCCAAAATTTGTAACCCCATTTCTTCTGAGTATGGAAATACCCCATGAGTGGACATCAAGTGCTCTACTGGCGCACTACAATGCTCAGAAGAGGAGGAGTGCCATTGAGCTTTTGGAAAGGGAATTTGTTTGGAACGGAAGTCGGGGGCCATGTGCATTTACAAAGCCCCCCGGGGTGCCAGAACAGTGGAACCCCCCCACATGTGACCCCATTTTGGAAACTGCACCCCTCACAGAATTTAATAAGAGGTGCAGTGAGTGTTTACACCCCACTGGCATTTGACAGATCTTTGGAACAGTGGGCTGAGCAAATGAAAAATAAAATTTTTCATTTTCACGTACCACTGTTCCAGAAAACTGTCAGACACCTGTGGGGAGTAAATGCTCACTGTACCCCTTATTACATTACATGAAGGGTGCAGTTTCCAAAATGGGGTCACATGTGGGGGGGGGGGTCCATTGTTCTGGCACTATGGGGGCTTTGTAAACACACGTGGCCTTCAATTCTGGACAAATTTTCTCTTCAAAAGCCCAATGGTGCTCCTTCTCTTCTGAGCATTGTAGTTCTCCCGCAGAGCACTTTATATCCACATATGGGGTATGTTCTTACTCAGCAGAAATGGGGTTACAAATTTTGGGGGGATGTTTTCCTATTTTTTCTTGTGAAAATGAAAAATTTAGGGTAACACCAGCATTTTAGTGAAACATTTTTTTATTTTTTATTTTCCCATCCAACTTTAATGAAAATTCATCAAACACCTGTGGGGTGTTAAGGATCACTATACCCCTTGTTACATTCCGTGAGGGATGTAATTTCCAAAATGGGGTCACATGTGGGTATTTTTTTTTTTTTGCGTTTATGGCAGAACCGCTGTAAAATCAGTCACCCCTGTGCAAATCACCAATTTAGGCCTCAAATGTACATAGTGCGCTCTCACTCCTGAGCTTTGTTGTGCTCCCACAGAGCATTTACGCTCACATATGGGGTATTTCCGTACTCAGTAGGAATTGCGTTACAAATTTTTTTTTTTTTTTTTCCTTTTACCTCTTGTGAAAATAAAAGGTAAAGGGCAACACCAGCACGTTAGTGTAAAACATTTTTTTTTTTTTTACATTAACAGGCTGGTGTAGACCCCAACTTTTCCTTTTCATAAGGGGTAAAAGGAAAAAAAGCCCCCCAAAATTTGTAGTGCAATTTCTCCCGAGTACGGAAATACCCCATATGTGGCCCTAAACTGTTTCCTTGAAATGCGACAGGGCTCCGAAGTGAGAGAGCGCCATGCGCATTTGAGGACTAACTTAGGGATTGCATAGGGGTGGACATAGGGGTATTCTACGCCAGTGATTCCCAAACAGGGTGCCTCCAGCTGTTGCTAAACTCCCAGCATGCCTGGACAGTCAGTGGCTGTCCGGAAATGCTGGGAGTTGTTGTTTTGCAACAGCTGGAGGCTCTGTTTTGGAAACATTACTGAACAATAAGTTTTTCATTTTTATTGGGGGGGGGGAACAGTGTAAGGGGGTGTATATGTAGTGTTTTACCCTTTATTATGTGTTAGTGTAGTGTTTTTAGGGTACATTAGCACTGGCGGGTTACAGTGGGTTTCCTGCTAGGAGTTTGCGCTGCGGCAAAAAAATTGCCCTGTACGTTCACATGGGGGGGGGGGGCAAACCTCCAGCTGTTTCAAAACTACAACTCCCAGCATGCACCGACGGACCGTGCATGCTGGGAGTTGTACTTTTGCAACACCTGGAGGCACACTGGTTGGAAAACCTTCAGTTAGATTCTGTTACCTAACTCAGTATTTTCCAACCAGTGTGCCTCCAGCTGTTGCAAAACTACAACTCCCAGCATGTACTGATCGCCGAAGTGCATGCTGGGAGATGTAGTTATGCAACAGCTAGAGCTACGCAACTACAACTCCCAGCATGGAAAGACAGCTGTTTGCTGTTTGGGCATGCTGGGATTTGCAGTTTTGCAACATCTGGAGGTCTACAGTTTAGAGACCACTGCACAGTGATTTCCAAACTGTGTACCTCCAGATGTTGCAAAACTACAAATGCCAGCATGTCCAGACAGCAAACTGCTATGTGGGCATGCCAGAAGTTGTAGTTTTGCAAGATCTAGAGGGATACAGTTAACAGCACAGTGATCTCCAAACTGTGACCCTCCAGCTGTTGCAAAACTACAAATCCCAGCATGACAGCTGTCCGGGCATGCTGGGAGTTGTAGTTTTGCAACATCTGGAGGGCAACAGTGTAGAGACCACTGTATAATGGTCTCAAACTGTAGTCCCCTAGATGTTGCTAGGCAACTTACCGGCTTCCATCGGATCCAAGGAGCCGTCCTCTTCTGCCGCACGACATGCCGCCAGTGCCGATCTCCGACACCGATTGTCGCCCGCAGGGTAAGTAGACTTCAGCGCCGGTCCTCCTCGGTTTCCCCATTTGCCCCGCCTATTGTGGGTGGGCAGAACAGGGAAAACGAAAGTTAACCCCCCCGCCCCCGATCTGCTATTGGTGGTCGTGTTTAGACCACCAATAGCAGGGATAGGAGGGGTGGCACCCCTGCCACCTCACTCCTATCGCTACAGGGGGATCGTGGGTGTCACCGGGTCACCATAGACCCGTAATGACCTGGAATCGCGCAAATCGCAAGTGTGAATTCACTTGCGATTTGCGCCGATTGCCGACATGGGGGGGTCTGATGACCTCCCTGGGCATTTGCACGGGATGCCTGCTGATAAATATCAGCAGTCACCCCCGTCCGGTCCCTGCTCGGCGCGCGGCGGGGACCGAAATTCCCACGGGCGTACACTTATGCCCTTAAGTACCAGGGAGCAAAGGCGTACCTGTACGCCCTTGGTCCTTAACAGGTTAAATGTATTATTCTTGCGGAATTCACCAGGTAGATAGTATAATTTTTTATTAGTTCAGATGTTTCCATAGGCCAATTATGTGTTTTATTTTATTGTTTATTTTTCCCATTTGTTCGCAAAAGAGTTTTTCACAATTTTTTTTTCAGATTTATTTTTTACATTTTTCAGATTTAATTCTTTTTTATTCCTCTGAAAAGACTTGCGAAAAAAATTTTTTTGCTTGAAATGCGCGGCAATACTTCTGCATTGCAACGTACTGCACTGTGACAGCTCTCCTAGTACACCCTGTTTTAACATCCCCCCCCCCCCCCTCTTGTGTCAATCTCTTAGCATCCCACATACGGTGACAGTGGAAGCTCCCCTCTATCTTACTGCATACATACTGTGTATAGGTCACTACAGTGGTCCCTCAACATACGATGGTAATCCGTTACAAATGGACCATTGTATGTTGAGGGATCTGTGCAATGTAAAGTATAGGACAGTGGTCTACAACCTGCGGACCTCCAGATGTTGCAAAACTACAACACCCAGCATGCCCGGACAGCCAACGGCTGTCCGGGCATGCTGGGAGTTGTAGTTTCGCAACATCTGGAGGTCCGCAGGTTGAAGACCACTGGTATTGGAAGTTATACTCACATGTCCCCGCCGTTCTGGACCGTCACTGCTCGTCACCGCTGCCTGGGATTTCGCCGTCCATCGCTGTCGCCGCATCCCCGGTTTGTCCCCGATGCTCCGGCAAGGCTTCTGCTTCCCCGGCATCCTCGCTCTCCGTCTCCGCCATCACGTTGCTACGCACGCCGCTCCTATTGGATGACGGGAGCGACGTGATGACGACGATGGAGAGCGCCGACGATGCAGGGGATCCCGAAGAGGATGCGCCGGAGCCCCGAGGACAGGTAAGTGATCGTCAGCGGACCACACGGGGCACCGTAAATGGCTATCCGGTGGCAGCTGAAGCAGTCTGCGCTGCCGGATAGCCGTTTATGCGATGGCCTCGACATACAAAAGCATCGTATGGTGAAATGATCGTATGTCGGGGCCATCGTAGGTCGGGGGGTCACTGTATTTACTGCCACATCCAAATTGCTGGCATCAGAGTTGACTCTGATCCCGGCCACTGCCGGTAGAACACAAGACTGTTGTTGCTCACATTGCTATTGTGCTATACAGAATGGGAGATGCTGCAGCTGAATCGTAATGAAATGCAATCCATCAGATGTTGCCGATATCGTAACACAATTATAAATGGAACTCATGAGACTCAATAGATATCTAGAAATGAAATCCAATTGCAGTCAGCTCACCCAGGCATGGTGCATGCTCAACGCTCTAGCCAACTTCGCTCCATGCCGGATGACTGGCGATGCAGGGCGAAGGCTTGTGATGTCATGGCCATGCCCCCTCAATGCAAGTTTATGGGAAGGCCGTCACGCCCCCTCCCATAAACTTGCATTGAGGGGGCGCGGCCGTGTCGTCACAAGCCTCCGGCGCTGAACCACATTCACCCAGTGAACCGTAAAGGACATGTATTGTCCCTGACCATAGTTACAGCTCCACACGTCGGCGCTGCCGTGCACTTTGTTACACACCGACAGGCTCAAGGACTGGCCCACCTTCTCTTGTACAAACTTATGCAGGGCTGGTACTGCCTTCTTCGCAAAGAAATGACGGCTTGGGACTCTCCACCTCGGCTTGGCACAAGCCATCAGTTCTCTGAAAGCTGCAGAGTCCACCAGTTGGAAAGGGAGGGACTGCAGCACCAGCAACTTGGACAGGAGCACATTCAACTTCTGCGCCGTTGGATGAGTGGGCGCATACTGTTGTCTCTTCAACATGGCTTCGGCGATCGATTGTTGGCGGAATGACTGACTACAAGTAGAAGTAGGAGCATCTGGAGCGACAAAAGGAGGGTATGACACACAGCTCCCTTCGGCTGAGGTGGTGGAACCTTGGCTGGATGAAGGAGAGAGCGGATGGCCACTGGGTGATGCGGCAGGCTGGACCACTACATTGGAGCCACGGTTTTCCCAGGCCGCTTTATGGTGGCGCAGCATATGATAGCGCAGGGTCGTGGTGCCGACATTGGGACCCTGGCCACGCACGTCCTGGCACTTCTCTGCCTGACATATGAGGGGAGTGCAATACGTTTCACTATGCTTAAAGCAGTATGTGTCTACAACACCAGCAGGTATGTACTGTTGTCTGGCCTTTCCCAGTATCTAGGCCCTTAAGACTTTAACAGGAACAAAATGGTACACCACTTAGATGTACGCACAGGTTACACTTAATAGAGGACAATATGCTTTTAGTGCTCTGCTCACACTAACTGGCTGGCTACTATTAGCTTTTCAGTTGTTATACACACCAGTGCTGCAGCACACAGTCGCTGTGTACTACACCCAAAATTGCACTCTGTCTCTCAATCTCTCTCCCTTCCCTATCAGTGCTTCTAGGCTGGATTTGGGCTTGAGGTGAATCGCTGCTGTCATCCCGCCTACCCTAGTTCCCGCCTTCCCAGGATTCCTTGCCCCATGTCCTCACTTGTGGATCTGCCATTTTAGATGCCCTGAAGCCTGGACAGCACTAAATGGAGTTTAATGAATTGATTTGCTTGATCGAATTGCGGCGATATTTGCATATTTGCATTCGTTACAAATCAAATTTTTCCTGAAATTCGTAACAAATTCGGATTTGTCAGATTCGATTCGCTCATCCCTAATAGCCGCTATAAAACCAAAATCAACGGTGGAAAAGCGCAATGGCAGTTGACGTATTTCGGATCAATGATGTGTTTTCATAGCTTTTCATTGGCGATGAAGAAGAATTAATGATCCGAAACATCGCAACCAGGTCTCAAGTCCTGCAGGAACATGTGGGAACTGAGTTCCTGAACATTTTTCACAGCAGGAACACCATTCCCATAGCTGGAGTCCTGCAGGACAAGCCTTGATCTTAGGTGAGTTCCCACACTTTTTTTTCCTAGGACTTGACCCCTGATGGCAACTACCATTGCGCTTCTTTCACGGTTGTCCTTGGTTTTCTGTTTTTTTTTTACTTTTCCACAATAAAATGAAGGTCTTATCGAGTGCCGGCTATTGGAATCTGTTCTATAACTACAAATAAGTTAATTGATTTATAATGAATGAGATTTGATCAGAATTTTACGAAAATAATCAGATTTTGCGATTGGTTTTAGTATATCCCTCCTGCTCGGTCCATAGCTTCCATGTCACCCAACAGTGACAGAAACTCAATAAGAAGCGGGGATTGATGACAATTATACAGGCGTCCCTGCTCCTGTACACTGAGCAGCGAGACATAGGCTGTCTGCCTCCCTGCTCAGTTACACAGTTTGGGGAAAAATATAAAAAAAAGGAATGGGGATTGGCACAAAGCTACATTTAGGGGGTGCAAACCTTGGCCACCCCAGAAGAATAAAATAAAGGTCTCATCTATTGCCGGCTTTTGGAATCTGTTCTATAACTGCAAATTAGTGAAACAAATATATCAGATTTGTTCAGAATTTTACAAAACAATCCAATTTACAGAAAATAAACTGATTGGTTTTGGTGCATCCCAAGGCTTTCTGCCTCACTGCTCAGTTACCAGGGCCGGCTCAGCCTATAGACAAAATAGTCAGCCGCCTAGAGTGCCCTCTTCATGGGGGCGCCTTTCTGCCCTCCGCAAGAGAGTTATTTCTCCAGGTCCTGACAGCCGCTAAGCTGCCACCCCAGTAGTATGGAGATTACATGAGGAGGAGGTTTGTTACAGTGTGTCACCCAGTAGTAACAAGATTACATGAGGAGGAGGTTTGTTACAGTGTGTCACCCCAGTAGTAAGGAGATTACATGAGGAGGAGGTTGGTTACAGTGTGTCACCCCAGTAGTAAGGAGATTACATGAGAAGGAGGTTTGTTACAGTGTGTCACCCCAGTAGTAAGGAGATTACATGAGGAGGAGGTTGGTTACAGTGTTCACCCCAGTAGTAAGGAGATTACATGAGGAGGAGGTTTGTTACAGTGTGTCACCCCAGTAGTAAGAAGATTACATGAGAAGGGGGTTTGTTACAGTGTGTCACCCCAGTAGTAAGGGGATGACGTGAGGAGGAGGTTTGTTACAGTGTGTCACCCCAGTAGTAAGGAGATTACAGGAGGAGGAGGTTTGTTACAGTGTGTCACCCCAGTAATAAGGAAATTACATGAGGAGGGGGTTTGTTACAGTGTGTCACCCCAGTAGTAAGGATATTACATGAGGAGGAGGTTTGTTACAGTGTGTCACCCTAGTAGTAAGAAGATTACATGAGGAGGAGGTTTGTTACAGTGAGTCACCCCAGCAGTAAGGAGATTACATGAGGAGGAGGTTGGTTACAGTGTGTCACCCCAGTAGTAAGAAGATTACATGAGGAGGAGGTTTGTTACAGTGTGTCACCCAAGTAGTAAGGAGCTTACATGAGGAGGAGGTTTGTTACAGTGTGTCACCCCAGTAGTAAGGAGATTACATGAGGAGGAGGTTGGTTACAGTGTGCCACCCCAGTAATAAGGTTATTAGATGAGGAGGAGGTTTGTTACAGTGTGTCACCCCAGTAGTAAGGAGATTACATGAGGAGGAGGTTTGATACAGTGTGTCACCCCAGTAGTAAGAAGATTACATGAGGAGGAGGTTTGTTACAGTGTGTCACCCCAGTAGTAAGGAGATTACAAGAGGAGGAGGTTGGTAACAGTGTGTCACCCCAGTAGTAAGGAGATTACATGAGGAGGAGGTTTGTTACAGTGTGTGACCCCAGTAGTAAGGAGATTTCATGAGGAGGAGGTTTTTTACAGTGTGTCACCCCAGTAATAAGGAGATTACATGTGGAGGAGGTTTGTTACAGTAGGTCACCCCAGTAATAAGGACATTACTTGAGGAGGGGGTTTGTTACAGTGTGTCACACCAGTAGTAAGGAGATTACATGAGGAGGAGGTTTGTTACAGTGTGTCACCCCAGTAATAAGGAGATTACATGTGGAGGAGGTTTGTTACAGTAGGTCACCCCAGTAATAAGGACATTACTTGAGGAGGGGGTTTGTTACAGTGTGTCACACCAGTAGTAAGGAGATTACATGAGGAGGAGGTTTGTTACAGTGTGTCACCCCAGTAGTAAGGAGATTACATGAGAAGGAGGTTTGTTACAGTGTGTCGACCCAGTAGTAAGGAGATAACATGAGGAGGAGGTTTGTTACAGTGTGTCACCCCAGTAGTAAGGAGATTACACGAGGGGGAGGTTTGTTACAGTGTGTCACCCCAGAAGTAAGGAGATTACATGAGGGGGAGGTTTGTTACAGTGTGTAACCCCAAAAGTAAGGAGATTACATGGGAGGAGGTTGGTTACAGTGTGTCACCCCAGTAGTAAGGAGATTACATGAGGAGGAGGTTGGTTACAGTGTGTCACTCCAGTAGTAAGGAGATTACATGAGGAGGAGGTTTGTTACAGTGTGTCACCCAAGTAGTAAGGAGATTACATGAGGAGGAGGTTTGTTACAGTGTGTCATCCCAGTAGTAAGGAGATTACATGAGGAGGAGGTTTGTTACAGTGTGTCACCCCAGTAGTAAGGATATTACATGAGGGGGAGGTTTGTTACAGTGTGTCATCCCAGTAGTAAGGAGATTACATGAGGAGGGGGTTTGTTACAGTGTGTCACCCCAATAGTAAAGAGATTCCATGGGGAGGAGGTTGGTTACAGTGTGTCACCCCAGTAGTAAGGAGATTACATGAGGAGGAGGTTTGCTACAGTGTGTCACCCCAGTAGTAAGAAGATTACAAGAGGAGGAGGTTTGTTACAGTGTGTCACCCCAGTAGTAAGGAGATTACATGAGAAGGAGGATGGTTACAGTGTGTCACCCCAGTAGTATGGAGATCACATGAGGAGGAAGTTTGTTACAGTGTGTCACCCCAGTAGTAAGGAGATTACATGAGGAGGAGGTTTGTTACAGTATGTCACACCAGTAGTAAGGAGATTACATGAGGAGGGGGTTTGTTACAGTGTGTCACTCCAGCAGTAAGGAGATTACATGGGGAGGAGGTTTGTTACAGTGTGTCACCCCAGTAGTAAGAAGATTACATGAGGAGGAGGTTTGTTACAGTGTGTCACCCCAGTAGTAAGGAGATTACATGAGAAGGAGGATGGTTACAGTGTGTCACCCCAGTAGTAAGGAGATTACATGAGGAGGGGGGTTTGTTACAGTGTGTCAACCCAGTAGTAAGGAGATAACATGAGGAGGAGGTTTGTTACAGTGTGTCACCCCAGTAGTAAGGAGATTACATGAGGGGTAGGTTTGTTACATTGTGTCACCCCAGTAGTAAGGAGATTACATGAGGAGAAGGTTTGTTACAGTGTGTCACCCCAATAGTAAAGAGATTACATGGGGAGGAGGTTGGTTACAGTGTGTTACCCCAGTAGTAAGGAGATTACATGTGGAGGAGGTTGGTTACAGTGTGTCACCTCAGTAGTAAGGAGATTACATGATGAGGAGGTTTGTTACAGTGTGTCACCCCAGTAGTAAGTAGATTACATGAGGAGGGGGTTTGTTACAATGTGTCACCCCAGTAGTAAGGAGATTACATGAGGAGGAGGTTTGTTACAGTGTGTCAGCCCAGTAATAAGGAGATTACATGAGGAGGAGGTTTGTTACAGTAGGTCACCCCAGTAATGAGGACATTACTTGAGGAGGGGGTTTGTTACAGTGTGTCACACCAGTAGTAAGGAGATTACATGAGGAGGAGGTTTGTTACAGTGTGTCACCCCAGTAGTAAGGAGATTACATGAGAAGGAGGTTTGTTACAGTGTGTCATCCCAGTAGTAAGGAGATTACATGAGGAGGAGGTTTGTTACAGTGTGTCACCCCAGTAGTAAGGAGATTACATGAGGAGGGGGGTTTGTCACAGTGTGTCGACCCAGTAGTAAGGAGATAACATGAGGAGGAGGTTTGTTACAGTGTGTCACCCCAGTAGTAAGGAGATTACATGAGGGGGAGGTTTGTTACAGTGTGTCACCCCAGAAGTAAGGAGATTACATGAGGGGGAGGTTTGTTACAGTGTGTCACCCCAAAAGTAAGGAGATTACATGGGGAGGAGGTTGGTTACAGTGTGTCACCCCAGTAGTAAGGAGATTACATGAGAAGGAGGTTGGTTACAGTGTGTCACTCCAGTAGTAAGGAGATTTCATGAGGAGGAGGTTTGTTACAGTGTGTCACCCAAGTAGTAAGGAGATTACATGAGGAGGAGGTTTGTTACAGTGTGTCATCCCAGTAGTAAGGAGATTACATGAGGAGGAGGTTTGTTACAGTGTGTCACCCCAGTAGTAAGGAGATTACATGAGGAGGGGGGTTTGTTACAGTGTGTCACCCCAGTAGTAAGGAGATAACATGAGGAGGAGGTTTGTTACAGTGTGTCACCCCAGTAGTAAGGAGATTACATGAGGGGGAGGTTTGTTACAGTGTGTCACCCCAGTAGTAAGGAGATTACATGAGGAGGAGGTTGGTTACAGTGTGTCACCCCAGTAGTAAGGAGATTACATGAGGAGGAGGTTTGTTACAGTATGTCACACCAGTAGTAAGGAGATTACATGAGGAGGAGGTTTGCTACAGTGTGTCACCCCAGTAGTAAGAAGATTACATGAGGAGGAGGTTTGTTACAGTGTGTCACCCCAGTAGTAGGGGAGATTACATGAGAAGGAGGATGGTTACAGTGTGTCACCCCAGTAGTATGGAGATCACATGAGGAGGAAGTTTGTTACAGTGTGTCACCCCAGTAGTAAGGAGATTACATGAGGAGGAGGTTTGTTACAGTATGTCACACCAGTAGTAAGGAGATTACATGAGGAGGGGGTTTGTTACAGTGTGTCACTCCAGCAGTAAGGAGATTACATGGGGAGGAGGTTTGTTACAGTGTGTCACCCCAGTAGTAAGAAGATTACATGAGGAGGAGGTTTGTTACAGTGTGTCACCCCAGTAGTAAGGAGATTACATGAGAAGGAGGATGGTTACAGTGTGTCACCCCAGTAGTAAGGAGATTACATGAGGAGGGGGGTTTGTTACAGTGTGTCAACCCAGTAGTAAGGAGATAACATGAGGAGGAGGTTTGTTACAGTGTGTCACCCCAGTAGTAAGGAGATTACATGAGGAGAAGGTTTGTTACAGTGTGTCACCCCAATAGTAAAGAGATTACATGGGGAGGAGGTTGGTTACAGTGTGTCACCCCAGTAGTAAGGAGATTACATGTGGAGGAGGTTGGTTACAGTGTGTCACCTCAGTAGTAAGGAGATTACATGATGAGGAGGTTTGTTACAGTGTGTCACCCCAGTAGTAAGTAGATTACATGAGGAGGGGGTTTGTTACAATGTGTCACCCCAGTAGTAAGGAGATTACATGAGGAGGAGGTTTGTTACAGTGTGTCAGCCCAGTAGTAAGGATATTACATGAGGAGGAGGTTTGTTACAGTGTGTGACCCCAGTAGTAGGAAATTTCATGAGGAGGAGGTTTTTTACAGTGTGTCACCCCAGTAATAAGGAGATTACATGAGAAGGAGGTTTGTTACAGTAGGTCACCCCAGTAATGAGGACATTACTTGAGGAGGGGGTTTGTTACAGTGTGTCACACCAATAGTAAGGAGATTACATGAGGAGGAGGTTTTTTACAGTGTGTCACCCCAGTAATAAGGAGATTACATGAGAAGGAGGTTTGTTACAGTAGGTCACCCCAGTAATGAGGACATTACTTGAGGAGGGGGTTTGTTACAGTGTGTCACACCAATAGTAAGGAGATTACATGAGGAGGAGGTTTGTTACAGTGTGTCACCCCAGTAGTAAGGAGATTACATGAGAAGGAGGTTTGTTACAGTGTGTCATCCCAGTAGTAAGGAGATTACATGAGGAGGAGGTTTGTTACAGTGTGTCACCCCAATAGTAAGGAGATTACATGAGGAGGGGGGTTTGTCACAGTGTGTCGACCCAGTAGTAAGGAGATAACATGAGGAGAAGGTTTGTTACAGTGTGTCACCCCAGTAGTAAGGAGATTACATGAGGGGGAGGTTTGTTACAGTGTGTCACCCCAGAAGTAAGGAGATTACATGAGGGGGAGGTTTGTTACAGTGTGTCACCCCAAAAGTAAGGAGATTACATGGGGAGGAGGTTGGTTACAGTGTGTCACCCCAGTAGTAAGGAGATTACATGAGGAGGAGGTTTGTTACAGTGTGTCACCCAAGTAGTAAGGAGATTACATGAGGAGGAGGTTTGTTACAGTGTGTCATCCCAGTAGTAAGGAGATTACTTGAGGAGGAGGTTTGTTACAGTGTGTCACCCCAGTAGTAAGGAGATTAGATGAGGAGGGGGGTTTGTTACAGTGTGTCACCCCAGTAGTAAGGAGATAACATGAGGAGGAGGTTTGTTACAGTGTGTCACCCCAGTAGTAAGGAGATTACATGAGGGGGAGGTTTGTTACAGTGTGTCACCCCAGTAGTAAGGAGATTACATGAGGAGGAGGTTTGTTACAGTGTGTCACCCCAATAGTAAAGAGATTCCATGGGGAGGAGGTTGGTTACAGTGTGTCACCCCAGTAGTAAGGAGATTACATGAGGAGGAGGTTGGTTACAGTGTGTCACCCCAGTAGTAAGGAGATTACATGAGGAGGAGGTTTGTTACAGTATGTCACACCAGTAGTAAGGAGATTACATGAGGAGGAGGTTTGCTACAGTGTGTCACCCCAGTAGTAAGAAGATTACATGAGGAGGAGGTTTGTTACAGTGTGTCACCCCAGTAGTAAGGAGATTACATGAGAAGGAGGATGGTTACAGTGTGTCACCCCAGTAGTATGGAGATCACATGAGGAGGAAGTTTGTTACAGTGTGTCACCCCAGTAGTAAGGAGATTACATGAGGAGGAGGTTTGCTACAGTGTGTCACCCCAGTAATAAGGAGATTACATGAGGAGGGGGTTTGTTACAGTGTGTCACTCCAGCAGTAAGGAGATTACATGGGGAGGAGGTTTGTTACAGTGTGTCACCCCAGTAGTAAGGAGATTACATGAGGAGGAGGTGTGCTACAGTGTGTCACCCCAGTAGTAAGGTGATTACATGAGGAGGAGGTTTGTTACAGTGTGTCACCCCAGTAGTAAGGAGATAACATGAGGAGGAGGTTTGTTACAGTGTGTCACCCCAGTAGTAAAGATATTACATGAGGAGGAGGTTTGTTACAGTGTGTCATTCCAGTAGTAAGGAGATTACATGAAAAGGAGGTTTGTTACAGTGTGTCACCCCAGTAGTAAGGAGATTACATGAGGAGGAGGTTGGTTACAGTGTGTCACCTCAGTAGTAAGGAGATTACATGAGGAGGAGGTTTGTTACAGTGTGTCACCCCAGTAGTAAGGAGATTACATGAGGAGGAGGTGTGCTACAGTGTGTCACCCCAGTAGTAAGGTGATTACATGAGGAGGAGGTTTGTTACAGTGTGTCACCCCAGTAATAAGGAGATTACATGAGAAGGAGGTTTGTTACAGTGTGTCACACCAGTAGTAAGTAGATTACATGAGAAGGAGGTGTGTTACAGTGTGTCATCCCAGTAGTAAGGAGATTACATAATAAGGAGGAGGTTTGTTACAGTGTGTCACCCCAGTAGTAAGGAGATTACATGAGGAGGGGGGTTTGTTACAGTGTGTCACCCCAGTAGTAAGGAGATAACATGAGGAGGAGGTTTGTTACAGTGTGTCACCCCAGTAGTAAGGAGATTACATGAGGGGGAGGTTTGTCACAGTGTGTCACCCCAAAAGTAAGGAGATTACATGAGGTGGAGGTTTGTTACAGTGTGTCACCCCAATAGTAAAGAGATTACATGGGGAGGAGGTTGGTTACAGTGTGTCACCCCAGTAGTAAGGAGATTACATGAGGAGGAGGTTGGTTACAGTGTGTCACTCCAGTAGTAAGGAGATTTCATGAGGAGGAGGTTTGTTACAGTGTGTCACTCCAGTAGTAAGGATATTATATGAGGAGGAGGTTTGTTACAGTGTGTCAACCCAGTAGTAAGGAGATTACATGAGGAGGAGGTTTGTTACAGTGTGTCATCCCAGTAGTAAGGAGATTACATGAGGAGGAGGTTTGTTACAGTGTGTCACCCCAGTAGTAAGGAGATTACATGAGGAGGGGGGTTTGTTACAGTGTGTCAACCCAGTAGTAAGGAGATAACACGAGGAGGAGGTTTGTTACAGTGTATCACCCCAGTAGTAAGGAGATTACATGAGGGGTAGGTTTGTTACATTGTGTCACCGCAGTAGTAAGGAGATTACATGAGGAGAAGGTTTGTTACAGTGTGTCACCCCAATAGTAAAGAGATTACATGGGGAGGAGGTTGGTTACAGTGTGTCACCCCAGTAGTAAGGAGATTACATGTGGAGGAGGTTGGTTACAGTGTGTCACCTCAGTAGTAAGGAGATTACATGATGAGGAAGTTTGTTACAGTGTGTCACCCCAGTAGTAAGTAGATTACATGAGGAGGGGGTTTGTTACAATGTGTCACCCCAGTAGTAAGGAGATTACATGAGGAGGAGGTTTGTTACAGTGTGTCAGCCCAGTATTAAGGATATTACATGAGGAGGAGGTTTGTTACAGTGTGTCACCCCAGTAGTAAGGAGATTACATGAGGAGGTTTGTTACAGTGTGTCACCCCAATAGTAAGGAGATTACACGAGGAGGAGGTTTGTTACAGTGTGTCACCCCAGTAGTAAGGTGATTACATGAGGAGGAGGTTTGTTACAGTGTGTCACCCCAGTAGTAAGGAGATTACATGAGGAGGAGGTTTGTTACAGTGTGTCACCCCAGTAGTAAGAAGTTTACATGAGGAGGAGGTTTGTTACAGTGTGTCACCCCAGTAGTAAGGAGATTACATGAGAAGGGGGTTTGTTACAGTGTGTGCACCCCAGTAGTAAGGAGATTACATGAGGAGGAGGTTTGTTACAGTGTGTCACCGCAGTAGTAAGGAGATTACATGAGGAGGAGGTTTGTTACAGTGTGTTACCCCAGTAGTAAGGAGATTACATGAGAAGGGGGTTTGTTACAATGTGTCACCCCAGTAGTAAGGAGATTACATTAGAAAGTGGTTTGTTACAGTGTGTCACCCCAGTAGTAAGGAGATTGCATGAGCAGGGGGTTTGTTACAGTGTGTCACCTCAGTAGTAAGGTGGGGCGAGTAAATTGGAGGAGTAAAGGGGGCTGTAAAAGTAGCTATTGCCTAGGGTGGCAAAAATCCTTGCACCAGTCCTGTCAGTTACACAGTTTTGGGGAAAAAAATATAAAAAGAAAGGAATGGGGATTGGTACAAATAACTTCCATTGCTGGGTGCAAACTCTGTCCAGAGGAGGCTCAGACTGTTTCTTAAATTTGGCACATTTTAGAACATTTAGTCTAAATTTGAACATCCACCGTTGGCTTACTTTTAGCCAGTGGTCTCCAAATGGTGGCCCTCCAGCTGTTTCAAAACAACAACTTCCAGCATGCCCGGACAGCCAACGGCTGTCCGGGCATGCTGGGAGTTGTAGTTTTGAAACAGTTTGAGGGCCAAAGTTTGGAGACCACTGCCTGAAAGTAAGCCAACGGTGGATGTTCAAATTTAGACCAAAAATTTAAGCCAAAACATTGCACCAAAATTTTAGCTCATTTTTTGGCACATGGAGTTGGCCAAAAGTCACTCCCACTCTTCTACTAAGCCACACCCATTTCCAAGCAAGTCACACCCACACCCATTTCCCCTTGTTTTCCAAGGGGCCCATACATCCCTTATTTCCCAGGGCCCTTGGCTTCAGTTCTTTTCCTCCGTTGAGCATCTGATCTGTTTTTTGGGTTGCCAGCTATAATATTGGATGTCCATATGACAATTTATTTTTTTCGGCTTAGAAGCGTTTTTGTGTTTTTTTTTTCCACTCATCTTTGTTTCTTCGGCCTTTGTTGTCGCCCAATCTATTACAGTTATGAACATATGCAAATCACTGCTTAACATAAATCAATTCCTCCCGACGGTCGAGCCGGCGGTACCGTAATGCGTGAAGAGAAGCTTAAAAATCATTAGATTTCCACCTCAATTTCACCGACAAGTCTGCGAGTGAGATTACCGAGCGCGTGAGCAGATTAGTCTCCGGGAGGAGCACGACCCGCGAATCACGGGGAAACTTCGCTCCTCTGTAATAACAATATCATCCCGAAAAATCAGCGCTGATTAAAAATGTGGAATGTGTCCAAAAAATGTCTACACGTTTATAGAGTGATCCTGCTATGGATACGGGCGATGTTCTTAGGTAATGAAAACAAGGGAGGACCTAGAAACAAAAACAAAAAATGATGTTTACTTTAAAAGGGGCACTCCAACATCAGGTAAAAAAAATAAAATAAAAATAAATATATATATATATATATATATATATATATTCTTTGTATATATATATATATATATATATATATATATATATATATATATATATATATATAAAATAAATAATAAGTAATTATAATAATAATAAATAATAAGTAATTATAATAATAATAATAATAAATAATAAGTAATTATAATAATAATAACAATAATAAATATCTAAATAATAATAAATAATAAGTAATTATAATAATAAAAATTATTATTATGATTATTATTATTATTATTATTATTAATAATAATAATAATAACAATAATAAATATATAAATAATAATAATTAATATAATTAATAAATAATAATAATAATAATAATAATAATAAAAAAATGCAACAGAATTGCAATAGCATTGATTACCAGTCTGACCCAGTTTTGTGGGTCTGTAATCCTCTCCCCTACCATGTTCTCTCTCTATATGCTGGTTGAGCAGTTGCCCTAGTTCTACAATTCCCAGAATGCATTGCTTTCCCTCTCAAAGAACTGACGACAGTTCCTCACCCAGAGATACTGAAGAACATCTCATTTCGCAGCAGACTATCGCACAGTAAGGTTGCAGCACCTGGTATACATTCCCTGTCAGCTCCTCTGCCTGTGACATTTCTCAGCACGAGGCAGCATGCTGTAACCACGCCTCAATTTTCCCAATGAAGATATATGTGTGCATGACAAAGAGATGGTAATGTAAATGTAGGGGTTGGTAAGAGGTGATGACATCACTCAGGGGTGAAGCTAGAGCTCAGAAATATAGATATAGTCACGCGTCCTGAGACAGCAGAGATGATCATCTAAGAAGAAAGAGAGGAGCTGGGGAGCTGACAATAGAGGACTACCCAACTTCCTGTCAGGAGAGAGGAAGGAGCCAAGAAGATGCCAACACCACACTGACAACTAGAGGACTACACAACTTCCTGTCAGGAGAGAGGGAGGAGTCAGGGAGCTGCTGAGACAACACCACACTGACAACTAGAGGACTACACAACTTCCTGTCAGGAGAGAGGGAGGAGTCGGGGAGCTGCTGAGACAACACCACACTGACAATTAAAGGACTACACAACTTCCAGTCAGGAGAGAGAAGAGCCAAGAAAAAGCTGAGACAATCCCACACTGACAACTAGAGGACTACACAGCTTCGTTTCAGGAGAGAGGAAGAAGCCAAGAAGATTCTGAGACAATCCCACACTGACAACTAGAGGACTATATAACTTCCTGCCAGGAGAGAGGACAGAGACAGGGAGCTGCTAAGACAACACCACATTGACAATGAATGGACTACACAACTTCCAGTCAGGAGAGAGAAGAGCCAAGAAGATGCTGAGACAATCCCACACTGACAATTAGAGGACTACACAGCTTCCTTTCAGGAGAGAGGAAGGAGCCAAGAAGATGCTGAGACAACACCACACTGACAACTAGAGGACTACACAACTTCCTGTCAGGAGAGAGGACAGAGACAGGGAGCTGATGAGACAACACCACACTGACAATGAGAGGACTACACAACTTACTGTAAGGAGAGAGGAAGAAGCCAAGAAGATGCTGAGACAATCCCACACTGACAACTAGAGGATCCCACAGCTTCCTTTCAGGAGAGAGGACGGAGTCAGGGAGCTGCTGAGATAACACCACACTGACAATGAAAGGACTACGCAACTTCCTGTAAGGAGAGAGGAGCCAAGAAGATATTGAGACAATCCCACACTGACAACTAGAGGACTACACAACTTCCTGTCAGGAGAGAGGGAGGAGTTGGAGGAGGAGTCAACTAGAGGACTACAGAAATTCCTGTCAAGGCTGAATCACTCAAAAAACATACTGAAGCCAGAACAATTTGTGATAACACTATCTCACAAAGTTCTTTGTTCTTGGGGTAATAGTTTTACTTAAATACAACATTCTGACACTGGAATACCCCTTAAATAAAACAAGCCAGTGAAGAGTTGTGAATGCACAGTATTCTGCCACCTGATGGGAATCCAATTCTGATTTTTTTTTTTTTTTTTTTGGGGGGGGGGGTGGATTTGCTTTGGGCAAATAAATATAGGAGCAGGGACTGCCATCAAAAGCAGGAGTCCCTGCTCCTGTACTTACTGAACTGCAAGGCTATCAGTGTATGCCCCGCGGCTCAATTCACATCCACTGAGTCAGACACGGAGCTCCTGTGTGCTGCCCATGAGAAGAGGAGAAGCACTTCAGGACAGCTGAGGGTAGTACCACCTTTAGCAATTGAAATTAGGGGTCTGAGTAGAAGATTTTACTCACTTTTAGCTGCATTACAATCTCTTATCACAGCATAGGGCAAATGGCTGTGACTTGCATGCCAGAACACTTGTACAGCTTTATCACTTCTGGCATAGAGATGATTCTCTGTCTCTGAGCAAAAACGTCAACATAGGAACAGACACCTTCTCAGAATGGACTGGAGACAGGTCTTGGGCAATTAACCTCCAAAACACCAAATAGTGCAATAGTTAACTGTGATCCACATAGAGCTGACTCAGCTTGGAATTAACAACTCAAACAGGATTTGGAATTCTCTGGCAGCGCCAGGGCTGGCTAACTTACTGAAGGCCTACTGAAAACAGCAGATCTAAGAGACACCGTTACACTTCTCTAGCCTGGGCCAGACTACACTGGGGAGAGATGATTGGACTGATAAGCCTTCTCCCTCAGAACATTCTAGTAACTTCTAGAGCAGAAGCTTGTCTGAGGGAAGTACTTTGACCACATAACATGTCCAACCCTGAAGCAGATGGGCTACAACAGCAGAAGACCACACCGGGGGACACTTCTGTAAGATTAGAATCTAAAGCTGAGGCTACAATTCACACAGGCACCAAAACTGGACAATGAAGATGGAAGAACGTTGTCTGGTCTGAGGAGTCTTCATTCCAGCTGTGACATTCATATGACAGGGTCAAACATTGGTGTAAACACCATGAAAGTATGGCTCCTTGATGCCTTGTATCAGCAGGTCAGGCTGGTGGGGGTGTAATGGTGGGGGAGAGATTTTCTGGGAACACTTTTGATCCTGGTATAAACACCACAGCCTACCTGAGTATTGTTACTGACCATGTCCTTCCCTTTATGACCACAGTGGACCCTGTATCTTCTGATGATACTTCCAACAGGATAATGCCCCATGTCACATGACATCATCTCATACAGGACAATGAGGTCACATGACATCATCTCATACAGGACAATGAGGTCACATGACATAATCTCATACAGGACAATGACATCACATGACATCATCTCATACAGGACAATGAGGTCACATGACTCCAATGGCATCCAGAGTCACCAGATCTCATCCAATAGATCACCGCTGGGATGTGGTGGAACCGGAGATTCTCATCATGGATCCGACAAATCTACAGCAATGATGTCATCATGTCTATATGGAGGAACTGTGTGATATCATCATGTCTATATGAAGGAACTGTGTGATGTCATCATGTCTATATGGAGGAACTGTGTGATATCATCATGTCTATATGAAGGAACTGTGTGATGTCATCATGTCTATATGGAGGAACTGTGTGATGTCATCATGTCTATATGGAGGAACTGTGTGATATCATCATGTCTATATGAAGGAACTGTGTGATGTCATCATGTCTATATGGAGGAACTGTGTGATATCATCATGTCTATATGAAGGAACTGTGTGATGTCATCATGTCTATATGGAGGAACTGTGTGATGTCATCATGTCTATATGGAGGAACTGTATGATGTCATCATGTCTATATGGAGGAACTGTGTGATGTAATCATGTCTATATGAAGGAACTGTGTGATGTCATCATGTCCATATGGAGAACTGTGTGATGTCATCATGTCCATATGAATGAACTGTGTGATGTCATCATGTCCATATGGAGGAACTGTGTGATGTCATCATGTCCATATGGAGGAACTGTGTGATGTCATCATGTCCATATGGGGGAACTGTGTGATGTCATCATGTCCATATGGAGGAACTGTGTGATGTCATCATGTCCATATGGAGGAACTGTGTGATGTCATCGTGTCCATATGGAGGAACTGTGTGATGTCATCGTGTCCATATGGAGGAACTGTGTGATGTCATCGTGTCCATATGGAGGAACTGTGTGATGTCATCATTTCTATATGGAGGAACTGTGTGATGTCATCATGTCTATATGGAGGAACTGTGTGATGTCATCATGTCCATATGGAGGAACTGTGTGATGTCATCGTGTCCATATGGAGGAACTGTGTGATGTCATCGTGTCCATATGGAGGAACTGTGTGATGTCATCATGCCCATATGGAGTGAAATCTCTGAGGAATGTTTCCAGCACCTTGTAGAAAGTATAAGGTAGGTCCATCCGGGGACTAGAGAGGTGTACCTAATAAAGTGGTTAGTAAGTGTATAAAGTGTATGAATCTCAAAGATGCTAAAACCCAGGATAGTATTAGACCAGCTGGGCCTTTCATTAGACATTGAGCTGAAGTATAGAGGTAGCACCATTATTTCTATACAATAATGAGTAATAGTAACCGTGTTTCTCAGTGTTTCTCTGCCTACACGTGAATAATATGAATGACTGTCATAGAAATGATGAGGGAACACAAAGTATATAATAATACATCTACCATAAAAGACCCGGAGGTCACAGAGTACAATGCGGGCTGCACGTCATTGACCATACCTGCTGTACAATACTCTATGAACTGAACGGTGCAACCACATTATACATCTCTGCATATGAAGAGCTTTTCTTTAGTTATTTCCTATAGATCTCAATACACACAGGGCATTAATACACATTAGTACATGAATAGGGCACAAGCACACACTGACCCGGCCTGCATTGCCCCATCACAGTATGTAGTGCTAATAACTTGAACCTGAATTAAAAGGGTATCCCAACTACGAAGATTTATGACCTTTTTCGTGAAAAAGTGAATGTTATATGTTGGATCACTAGCAGAGTGCTGCCCAATCTCCGGCCCATGGAATTGCTGGTGGTAAAGAAGAAGTACTCGGGGTTTGTGCCCCCTCCCCCCCCCCATCCTTTAGCAATCAGGAGGGTCTTGGGGGAGTTGTGTGGTATACAGAAAATGTGTTAGTCATGAAGTCACGTCTGGGCAGGGAAAGAGTGCAGCCCTGAACTCACCAACAGCCTCTGTCCCTGCCTACTTACGTACCCGCCCTAGGCAGCGAGTTTGTAACCATGGTGCTGATCCCTTCCTATGTAAGTGATGGCCATAACAGTCAGCACAATAAACTACAAAAACAGACAGGTCGGGGACAGTCAGGAGGCACACAAATTAAAAGAAATATACTAAAGAAACACACAATAAAATCAAAGTCAACTAGCTGAGTCTGTAACAGGAAATGTCGAGGTAACAAGAAGAGAAGCCAGAAAACCAAACCGAGATCAAATAACAGGAATCACAGCATATAAATGCTAGTTACTGGAGTCAAACTCTTTCACAGGCAAAGCCTGGATATGAAAGGCTTCCTTAAATACACCTGTGTATCTCTGATAGACAGACACTAATCAACATCCAGACACACAGGGGCATAGTCCTAGAAACGAAAATAAACAAAAGAACCTTCAGAGCAGATTAACCCTAGGGGTTCTTACACATGAATGAATTGAATTTGGATAAAATCAGAAGGAACAGATTTTGTTGAGTCTGAAACTCTTTGGGTTTGTCTTTCATGAATCATTCAAAATGGTGATCAGAAGAGTCTGACAGTACCGCACTTTTACCTTACACTTTGTCTGTCATTTCCCTATGTTCTCCATATCATCCGGACATTCCCAGATCCCCTCAGGGGTGGTATTTGTGCGGTGCTTGTGCTGCTCCATCTGTTCTGCAGTCCCACATGGCCTCTGCAGGATATTAAATCCACCTTTTTACGGCTTGGTTTAGGATTATTTTTAGAGTAACAAAAATATTTGCTGCTACTAGAAGGTTTATCGCTAGGGTTATTCTAGGAATGGGATCAGGGTTAAATAAGAGTCAGGCTTAAAGGGGTAGGATAAGGGATAAGATGTCCGATCTCTGCTGCGGCACCCTAGACATCCGGTTCACAGAGCGAATTTCGCTCCGTGCAGGATTACTGGCGATGCGGGGGGGAGGCTCGTGATGTCACGGCCACGCCCCGCTCGTGATGTGGCAGCCACGCCCTCTCAATGCAAGTCTATGGGAGGGGGCGTGACATCTGTCACGCCCCCTCCCATAGATTTACATTGAGGGGGTGTGGCCATGATGTTACAAGAGGGGCGTGGCTGTGGGGTCACGAACCTCTGGCACTGCACTCGATGCACTAAACGAATGCAGTATGTAGCAGGGAGATCGCGGGGGTCCCCAGTGATCAGACATCTTATCCACCATCCTTTGAATAGGGGATAAGATGCCTAGAGGCGGAATACCCCTTTAAACTAAAATTAGAGTTAAAGTTAGGCTAGGGACAAAATGAAAACTAGGCACGGTTTAGAGTTAGGCTAATATTAGGGTTAGCTAGGGACTATTAGGATTATGCAAAGGTTATAGTAAGACTAGAATTAGGGTTAAGGTTAGGCTTAGAATTGAGTTAAAGTTAGGCCTTGTCTAGGATTAGGTTAGGATTAGGACTCGGCTAAGGTTAGGGATATGATAAAGGATATGCAAAAGTTAGGGAAAAACTAAAGTTAGGGTTAAGGTTAGGCTATTGTTAGGGTTAGTTTCTGGTTAGAGTTAGGGGTAGGCCAGGATTAGGGATAGGGTAAGGAAAGGAAAGGTTAAGTGTTACTTTATTAGTAGGGTTAGGATAGGGATAGGATTAAGGTTACACTAAAATTAGGGTTAAGGTTAAGCTGTTAGGCTTAGGTTAGAGTTAGGGCTAAAGTTAGAGATAGGGTTACCCTAGGATTAGGGTTAAGATAGGTTCAGGCTCTTGGCATCAGGACCTTAAAGGGGTTGGATCCTGTCCTAGGAGGCTTTAGAGTTAAGTCCAATCCAAGAACTGGTACATTTACTCAATCTTCAACGTCCAGAGTTCACCCTTTCAGTTCCAATATCCATGATACAAATTCAGTTCACTATTGTGACAGGCGGCAATTACATCACAACCACTAACCACAATTAGACACATAGGGGGGTATTTATCAAAGGATTTATGTTTTTTTTTTTCCACGTAACTTTAGTGCAATACTTTGGCGCAGTGTCTTTTTGCGCCAAAGTTTGGCGCATCATCTCCACTGTCATTTTTACAACTTTCTCAAAATCACACGGTCCTGTGTGTGCTTTCAACTTTAGTCAGTAATTCATCATTTGCGCCAATCGATCTTTGCCGCAATTTTGGCGCAAATCCCCCTTTTTTTTGGGCGCAAATCCCCGCCAAGAAATTTTGCACATGGAAAACACACTTACCAATGTCAGAAAATGTAAAGGCGTCAAAATACATTAAAAAAAATTTTTTTTTGCAAAAGCAGCGACGCCCCCAGGGCTGCGCGATACTATCCTGCGACATAGTTGTCTCTGAGGAACCTTCACCCTCCGTTGAGCCGGCATTGGACATGGCCGCACAGGTTCAGGAAAGGTAAGCACTAAAGCAGTGGTCTCCAACCTGTGGACCACCAGATGTTGCAAAACTACAACTCCCAGCATGCCCGGACAGCCAACGGCTGTCCGGGCATGCTGGGAATTGTAGTTTTGCAACATCTGGAGGTCCGCAGGTTAAAGACCACTGCACTAAAGTAACAAAAAAAAAAAAACTACCCAAGTTGAAAATAAAATACCATTTCACATGGCGGCTATAAACCCCACGAAGGAAAATAACTCACGTCGCTTACTGATATACTGCAGGAGGGAATCCAAAATGGCTGCACAAGGGGTAAAATACGCGTCCTCTGTGGCGGTAAGTTCTGTGTAAATGGCGCTGGGAACGGCTGATTTCAACATTTGAGCCAAAATTACTAACAACGTGCACCAAATGATAAAACCAAAGTGAAAAAACAAAAAGGGTAAAAAGAAACTGTCAACAGGCAAAATTGATAAATACCCCCCCATACAGTATAACATAACCTGCCCTGGTCCCCGTCCTGTATATCATATCTATATAGTATATTTTTTCTTTCTCTCCCATATATACCGTATATTGAATGTAGCATGTTATAAATAATGTAGCCTAGTCCAGCAGAGCTCAGATTGTTACTCACCTCTTATAGTGCAAAATAGTTTAATATTATATTTACTTGTACAGAACCCGGCCTAATCTTACATGCAGAACGTATGAATAATGCAGAACGAAATGACAAAGGAATAAGAATTAGGGAAAGAAAAAATCTTTAAAAAATGAACTGCCAGCCATTAGCTGACGAAACTCCGAGCTGACTTGGAGTGACAGCCCCAGGAACCCCGTCCCCGGAGCACCAGCTGCCGCACTAATGAACACGAAATTAGGAATAAAAATGCCAAAGGTGCGATGGGGCTTGATTGGTATTGATGTTGTCATGGTGATGCCAAGCTGCACCTGTTTATATGACTACCTGACCCAGAATAGAGGAAACACGAAGACCATCAGATCCCGGCCATACAAGGGATCTACAGGTGGCCAATGCGGTCCATACACCGTTCCTTACACCGGCCCATACACCGGTCCATACACCGGCCCAACCCATTCATTGGCTAAAGATAGGGGAATTACAGTTCAATCTTGGAACTGGTGAATGTCCAGCAACTCAACATCAACCCCCCCCCCCCCCCCAATCTATGACACATTGTTCCAAAAGTGAGGGGAATAAGAAGAAGCATGACATCACGCTGTAATGAAAAGAATGAGACTACTTACCTTAGGGGGGCACTGTTCTGTAGATGCTGCATCAGTCTGTTCCATTGTCCCCGGCCTAACAGTAAAGGCATTGTCGTCCACTACAAGAACTAAGATATTGTTTTAATTGAAATCAGGGGAGTTGCTAGGTGGGGGCTAACAGGGCTGTAGCCCTGGGTGTCCCGCAAATAGCATGGGGTCTCAAGACACCACTCTATTAATTTTTTTAAATTAATGCCACTGCTGCTTTAAGGCCGCTGCTATTCTTCACTCCATCTGTAGCTTCCAAGGCAGTGTTTCACAACCAATGTACCTCCAGATGTTGCAAAAATACAACTTAGAGCATGCCCAGACAGGCCGAGGCTTTGCAGGTATTCTGAGAGTTATAGTTTTGCAACAGCTGGAGGCCCCCTGGGTGGGAAATATACCTGCCTACCTTACTACCTACCCGCATACCTGACTACCCAGCAAAAACACAGAGAAAAGCAGCAGAGCCCTTAAAAGAGTAGTCTACTGAAAAGTATTTCCAGTCCATTGTGCCCGGTCTACAAAAAAAAGGAAAAAAACTTTAACTCCCCTTCCTCCGTTCCACCATAGCGCTGCTACAGTTCTTCGGTCCTCTTGTCCGGTCTTCTTCCTTCTCCCATGTGCTCGGATCATCACACTGCACTTAGAAGGAAGAAGACCGTCCCGGAGACCGAACAGCTGTAGTGGAACGGAGGAAGGGGAGATAAAGTTTGTTTTCTTTTTTTTTTGCAGCCCGGGCACAACGGACTGAAAATACTTTTCAGTCGACTACTCCTTTAATAGCCGGAAAAAAATTACTGAGGTGCACGCAGCTTCTGGAGTCCGGTTTATCGGCCCAATTTTTGAATAGCATAAGGATTCTCCCAGCATCACACAGCTTAGGTGAAAAATCCAGTGAAAGTTAGGTGAAAAATGCATAAATCACTGGATTTTCACCTAATCTGTGTACTGCTGGGAGATTCCTTGTGCTAACTTCCTAACAAGCTATCTACATACCTGCCTACCTAGATACGTACCTCCCTACCTTACTACCTGGCTACTTACCCACTTACCTACAAAACTGGTTACCAACATACCTGGCTACCTAACTACCTAGCTACATAGTTTACCATTTAGCTAGCTAGCTACCTATCGGGCTACCTTACTACCTACCTGGCTCTTTACCTACCTAAATACCTGACTACTTAAAGGGGTACTCTGCTGCTCAGCATTTGGGACAAACTGTTCCAAACAATGGAGTCAGGAGCTCGTGACATCATAGCTCCGCCCCCTCATTACTTCATGCCCCCTCAATGCAAGCCTTCATGCCCCCTCAATGCAAGCCCATAGACTTGCATTGAGGGGGCAGGACGTGACATCATGAGGGGCGGGGCTATGATGTCACGAGCTCCCGGCGCCAGCTCCAGCTTAGGAACAGTTTGTTCCAAATGCTAAGCAGCGGAGTACCCCTTTAAGTACCTAGTTAACTACCCAACTGCCCACTTTTACTGAGCAGAACGCCAAGGAGAGATTGTGAAGAGGAGGACACTGGAAAAATATGGAGTCTACATGTTTGTTCTGCAGATACCGAAGAGATGAAGTTTTGGCTGTAGGAAGTCGTCATGACAGTCTGAGCCGCATGGAGACAAAAAGGAAAGAGGATGCCGCCAATTAGAAAAGACGTCACCTGTGAGTCCCAAGATGTAAATTGATGGGTAAGTTCACACATATATATTTTCTTCTGCAGATTTGCTTCAACAGATTTTTCTGCCCATTGACTTTAATAGGAGATCTGCAGAAGAAAATACATACGTGTGAACATACCCTTCATCACTTTTATGGTATACAGATCCTGTGTACAGCTGGTATCTACCTCCATATGGTCACTGTATATAATTACCTATATGGTATACAGATCCTGTGCACAGTTGGTATCTGCCCATTCACATACCACTGCCCACTCACATACCGCTGCCCTCTCACATACCGCTGCCCTCTCACATACCGCTGCCCTCTCACATACCACTGCCCACTCACATACCGCTGCCCTCTCACATACCGCTGCCCACTCACATACCACTGCCCACTCACATACCACTGCCCACTCACATACCGCTGCCCTCTCACATACCACTGCCCACTGACATACCACTGCCCACTCACATACCACTGCCCACTCACATACCACTGCCCACTCACATACCACTGCCCACTCACATACCGCTGCCCACTCACATACCGCTGCCCTCTCACATACCGCTGCCCTCTCACATTCCGCTTGCCCACTCACATACCGCTGCCCACTCACATACCACTGCCCACTCACATACCGCTGCCCTCTCACATACCGCTGCCCACTCACATACCGCTGCCCTCTCACATACCGCTGCCCACTCACATACCACTGCCCACTCACATACCACTGCCCACTCACATACCGCTGCCCTCTCACATACCGCTGCCCTCTCACATACCGCTGCCCTCTCACATACCGCTGCCCACTCACATACCACTGCCCACTCACATACCACTGCCCACTCACATACCGCTGCCCTCTCACATACCGTGGCCCTCTCACATACCGTGGCCCTCTCACATACCGTGGCCCTCTCACATACCGCTGCCCACTCACATACTACTGCCCTCTCACATACCGCTGACCTCTCACATACCACTGCCCACTCACATACCGCTGCCCTCTCACATACCGCTGCCCTCTCACATACCGATGCCCACTCACATACCACTGCCCACTCACATACCGCTGCCCACTCACATACCGCTGCCCTCTCACATACCGCTGCCCACTCACATACCGCTGCCCTCTCACATACCGCTGCCCACTCACATACCACTGCCCACTCACATACCACTGCCCACTCACATACCGCTGCCCTCTCACATACCGCTGCCCTCTCACATACCGCTGCCCTCTCACATACCGCTGCCCACTCACATACCACTGCCCACTCACATACCACTGCCCACTCACATACCGCTGCCCTCTCACATACCGCTGCCCTCTCACATACCGTGGCCTTCTCACATACCGCTGCCCACTCACATACTACTGCCCACTCACATACCGCTGCCCACTCACATACCACTGCCCACTCACATACCGCTGCCCTCTCACATACCGCTGCCCTCTCACATACCGTGGCCTTCTCACATACCGCTGCCCACTCACATACTACTGCCCACTCACATACCGCTGCCCACTCACATACTACTGCCCACTCACATACCGCTGCCCTCTCACATACCGCTGACCTCTCACATACCGCTGCCCACTCACATACCGCTGCCCTCTCACATACCGATGCCCACTCACATAGCACTGCCCACTCACATACCACTGCCCACTCACATACCGCTGCCCACTCACATAGCGCTGCCCTCTCACATACCGCTGCTCTCTCACATACCGCTGCCCTCTCACATACCGCTGCCCACTCACATACCACTGCCCACTCACATACCGCTGCCCACTCACATACTGCTGCCCTCTCACATACCGCTGCCCTTTCACATACCACTGCCCACTCACATACTGTTGCCCTCTCACATACCGCTGCCCTTTCACATACCACTGCCCACTCACATACTGCTGCCCTCTCACATACCGCTGCCCACTCACATACTGCTGCCCTCTCATATACCGCTGCTCACTCACATACCACTGCCCACTCACATACCGCTGCCCATCTACATTCCACTTCCCACGTCCACCTTCCATATAGCTCTCACTCCTTCTCATCACCTGTTTGGTCTACTCAAGGAGATATTAAAGGGGTATTCCAGGCCAAAACTTTTTTTTATATATCAACTGTCTCCGGAAAGTTAAACAGATTTGTAAATTACTTCTATTAAAAAATCTTAATTCTTCCAATAGTTATTAGCTTCTGAAGTTGAGTTGTTGTTTTCTGTCTAACTGCTCTCTGATGAATCACGTCCCGGGAGCTGTGCAGTTCCTATGGGGATATTTTCCCATCATGCACAGCTCCCGGGACGTGACATCATCATTGAGCAGTTAGACAGAAAACTTCAGAAGCTAATAACTATTGGAAGGATTAAGATTTTTTAATAGAAGTAATTTACAAATCTGTTTAACTTTCCGGAGCCAGTTGATATATATAAAAAAAGGTTTTGCCTGGAATACCCTTTTAAGAGTCATTGATTCTCCTTGGATTCCCCGCCACTTACAGCGAATGATCAACATCATTGATATAGGGCCTTAAAAAGTGTAAAGAAAATAATAATAAAAAGAAAGTTAAAAAATAAATGACACCTCTGTTACTATTTTTCATACAAAAAATAAACAATAAACAAATATAAATAAATATATTTGGTAAAGTCACATGCAGGTTTGTCCAAATATAACATTATTGTTCTTGCACGGTGAATGATGTAAACACTAAACAACATCAAAGTCCAAAATTGTTTATTCTTAGTCACCTGCGAGAAAAAAATAATCACCTAAAAAGTGATCAAAAAGTCCCATATATACAAAAGTGATACCAATAAGAACTACAGATCATGGTGTGAAAAGAACATTCCTCAAACAGCACCATAGCCAGAAGCAGGAGAGGTTTGCTATGGGAATTTGTTTCTACTCTGGACAGTTCCTGACATGGACAGAGGTGTCAGCAGAGAGCACTGTGGTCAGACTGGAAAGAACTACACAACTTCCTGTGGAGCATACAGCAGCTGATAAGTAGTTTTCCACCGGAGTACCCCTTTAACCCCTTAATGACCAAGCCCATTTTCACCTTAAGGACCAGGCCAATTTTATTTTTGCGTTTTCGTTTTTTCCTCCTCGCCTTCTAAAATCCATAACTCTTTTATATTTCCATCTAAAGACCCATATAAGGGCTTGTTTTTTGCGAGACCAATTGTACTTTGTAATGAAACCTCTCATTTTACCATAAAATGTACGGCGAACCCCCCAAAAATTTTTTTTAGGGAGGAAATTTAAATGATAACCAAAATGTTGCACATTTTGGAGGCTTTTGTTTTCACACTGTACACTTTACGGTAAAAATGAGATGTGTTCTTTATTCTGTGGGTCAATATGATTAAAATCATACACATGGCTAGATACTTTTTTTATTTTTGTACCGCTTAAAAAAAATCAAAAACCTTTTGTACAAAATCAGTAATCTAAAATCGCTCTATTTTGACCACTTATAACTTTTTCATTTTTCCGTATAAGCGGCGGTATGAGGGCTCATTTTTTGCGATGTCATCTGTACTTTTTTTTAGATACCAAATTTGCACATATAAAACTTTTAGGTCATTTTTTATTAATTTATTTTTGAATAAAATGTGACAAAAAAAGCAGCATTTTTGGACTTTTTTCATTTTTTACGTTTACGCCATTCACCGTAAGGGATCATTAACATTATATTTTGGTAGTTCGGACATTTACACACGCGGCAATACCAAATATGTTCATTTTAAAAAAATTACGCTTTATGGGGGTAAAATGGGAGATTTTTCACTTTTTTTTACTTTTTATTTTTAAACTTTTTTTTTTTTACACTTTTTATGTCCCCATAGGGGACTATCTATAGCAATTGTTTGATTGCTAATACTTTTCAGTGCTATGCATAGGACACAGCACTGCTCAGTATTATCGGTCATCTTCTGCTCTGGTCTGCTCGATCTCAGACCAGAGCAGAATACCCCGGGAGACGGCCGGAGCCAGGTGAGGGGACCTCCGGCTGTCATGCTAAATGATCGGATCCCCGCAGCAGCGCTGAGGGCGATCCGATCATCCAATCAAAGTGCCGCAATGCTGCATATGCCGTGATCTGTATTGATCACGGCATCGGAGGGGTTAATGGCGGACATCAACGCGATCGCGGATGATGGCCATTACGGGCGGGTCCCCGGCTGTTGCTCGCGGTCATACACAGCACGTAAATGTACGTCCTGGTGCGGGAAGTCCCACCAAACCAGGACGTACATTTACGTCCGTGGTCGTTAAGGGGTTAAAAGGGTACTCTGTTACCTTGCTGTTGGAGCTCCGCTTTCCAGCGTCTGGGAGTTATTGTTCCGAAAGATGTATGTGCGGTCTTCCGTGTTCAGGGCCGCCCCTCATGACGTCACGCCCACCCCCTCGTGACATCACACCCGCCCCCTTGTGACGTCACGCCCGCTCCCTTGTGACGTCACGCCCGCCCCCTCAACGAAGACTTTTGTTTAGGGGGCGGGCGTGACGTCACGAGGGGCGGCCCTGAACACGGGATCCCGCACATACATCGTTCGGAACAATAACTTCCAGAACGCTGGAAAGCGGAACTCCGACAGCAAGGTAACGGAGTACCCCTTTAATTAGGTTTCCCCTTATGCCATATTCAATTTTTTATACGTAGAACAGGTCACCATCGTACGATCCAATAATGTACACCCCAGTGGACAGTCTTGTTTTCTGCTCTTTCGGAGGATTTCCTCGTTCCTTTATGGAAGATCTTGGTTGTTTCACCATCGAGCGGCAGCCAAATTAGCGGCAGAGTCTTAATTAGCGAGCGGTGAGCATTGTATTCAGCCTGGATGCGCACACCCGGCATCAGCCTCCTTAATAACCACTGACGGCAATGAACAGCGTCTCCTGCCAGGAAGGTGTGCCGCTGTAATTAAAGCAATTACCGATATATAGAAGACTCGTGTTTTCCATTCCTTGACTTGTTGAGATCACTCGAGCCGACTAAAAAGCTTCCGTCCTTATCTGCTCCTTATAGAAAGAAATTACAGTATGAATGTCGGAATCTTCCGGACCGCTGTACACGTTAGCCCGGCTGCGAGCTGCCATGTGGATTCCTTCATATATATAGTCAGGCCTTAGGCTGCGTTCACACTTGGCTGCTAATTAGCGCTACTGCAGCTAACTATTGCTTGTGTTTTTCCTACAAACGACTGAAAATGCAATCAATATGGCGCGTTTTACGAAAATGATGAAAATCTGTATTAAATGCGCAATTTCTTTTTATCTTTCTATCTCCCCCCCCACCGTATCCATATTATAAAAAAAAAAAAAAAGAAAAACACTTTAAGGTACACGCGCGGATTTTTTAGCGAGTTTTCTGCTGCGCATTTAAAAGTGGGCGGGGTCTTCTTGGCTGTCCGCAGCAGATTTTCCGCGGCAGAATTTATAAAAAATCAGCGCGTGTGAACGTACCCTAAAGGTGTACTCTGCCCCTAGACTTTATATCCCCTATCCTATGTCTGATCGCGGGGATCCCGCCTCTGGGGACCCCCACGATCTCCTCGCTGCACCCGACGTTCGTTTAGCCTCCGTTCCGCATAGCCAGTCACCCGGCACGGAGCGAAGTTCCCCAGCAGCCGGACCGCCGCGATCAGACCTTATGCCCTATCATTATATTTAAGGACTAGTGATGAGCGGCAGCGGCCATATTCGAATTTGCAATATTTTGCAAATATATTGACGATTATTCGTCTTATGTTCGCGAAAATCGCATATTCGCTATGTTCATTCACCTTTTTTTTTCAATGCGAAAATATGCATGAAAAATTTGCATAAAAATTGTGAAAGAAAAAAAATAAAAAAAAAGAATATTTGTTATTACAAATATAGCACTATATTCTAAATATTCGCGATAAAGATTCATATTACGAATATTCGTGCTCAACACTACTAAGGACGGAGTACCCCTTTAATTCCACCTTTAATTCTCCCACATGTTTGAATGGCAAAGCTTCTGAAACAATATAGGCCGGAAAACGAGAACCGGAAGAGATGAACCAGTGATGATGAAATAGATGATACAAATAAATAGTAACGATTTCAGCCATCAATTAAAGGGTACCTTTCATCAAAAAAACTTTTGATATATTATAGATTAATGTATGCAGAATAACTTTCCAATAGCATGTTATTAAAAAATATGCTTCTTTCTATTTAATTTTCCACTTTGAAGAAATGACCACTAGGGGTCTCCCTACCAGTCCTTTATTTTTTTTTATATATATATATATATATATATTTTTTTTTTTATAGATTTCAGACTCATGCTGGAGTCCTAAATCTCAGACTGCAGCCGGGACACAGACAAGCTCAACACTGCTCCCTGGCAGTGAACAGTGGTGAGTTTGTCTGTGTCCCGCCTGCAGTCTGAGATTTAGGACTCCTGCATGAGTCTGAAATCTATAAAAAAGGACTGGTAGGGAGACCCCAGTGGTCATTTTTTCAAAGTGGAAAATTAAATAGAAAGAAGCATATTTTTTATTAACATGCTATTGGAAAGTTATTCTGCATACATTAATCTATAACATATCAAAAGTTTTTTTGATGAAAGGTACCCTTTAAGCCGAAGATGACTAAATAGAAAAAGGAGACAAGGACTGACCTTGGCTAGCTGTCTTTCCCTAGCGCTTTTTTTGACGTTTAAAGGGGTACTCTGCTGCTCAGCATTTGGAACAAAGTATTCTGAACGCTGGAGCCGTCGCCGGATGCTCGTGACATTATAGCCACTCCCCCTCATGATGTCCCGCCCCGCCCCCTCAATGCAAGTCTATGGGAGGGGGCGTGACAGATGTCACGCCCCCTCCCATAGACTTGCATTGAGGGGGCGGGGTGTGGCATCATGAGGGGGCAGGGTTATGACGTCACAAGCTCCCGGCACCAGATCCAGTGTTTGGAACAGTTTGTCCCAAACGCTGAGCAGTGAGTCTCACTGTCCCTTCAAATATCCCTATGAAAACCCTGAAATAACTTTCCCTACCAGAAAAAACAAGAAGGGTTTAGGACCCACAGACAAATTCAAAGATTAGTGACTGAACCACAAAAGCTACACAAGCAAACTACAGATGCTATAATCCGCACAGAACTACACAAGTCAGGGTTTTTTTTGTTTTTTGTTTTTTAAGGGGGTTTTGTAATAATCTTGCTTATTCACCGCAAAGGATTTATACTTATAAAACCTCCAATGGCACAAAATCATTGGGGTATGTCACCCACCCTGAAGATGATGTCGTCTTAGGAAAATCCAGTTGACTAAAAAATGTATGTAACTTTATTGGAATATCTCAGATACAACACATTTTTTCAACACATTGCTCAATGACCCTGTAGCGCCACCACAGGTGAAATGAGGCATTGCATGATGTACGGTATATTGAAATTAGTCGGCTGTCTGTACAATGTGTCAATATAGATCACATTTTCCTAATGTCGGATTCACACTTGGAACTATAAGTCTTGTCTTATAATTTGCGGAATTCAGCTGCAGAATCCCATTGAAGTCAATGGGGCTTGATTTAGGAATTTGTGCGAAATATGCACGGAATTCGCACTGAATTCACTCGGCTTCTGCGTAAAATTGTACTTTTGCATTAAATAAAGTACACCTTTTATACATGTACTGAGCAAAAATGCTGAATTTATGAAGAAATTTTGCACAAATTCTGCAAAAAATTGATAGATGCGGAATTCCGGCCAAATTAATGCTAGCGCGGAATTCTAGAATCTCTGTGGGAATTCTGTGAGAACAAAGCCCAAGAAAAAGACGTAACACTCTTTATAGTTATTGGGGGAGATATTCAAAGAATTTAGCGCCACTTTTTTTGCTTTAGCTCTGCCACATTTGCTTAGCACCTGATTTAGCACCCTGTTAGCCAATTTTATTAAAGGGGCCTGGTTAAAGGGGTACTCCGGCATTAAGACCTCTTATCCCAAATTTTCAAAAGGCCAAACACGCTTCTGAAAATGAGGCACAGATAATAGTCTTTGAATATTCCCCCGTTGTCTTTTCTGGGTAATGGATAAAGTAATCAACAAAACAACTGCAGTATTCCCTAATCTCGTGCTCAAGGCTGGTGCAAGGATTTTTGCCACCCTAGGCGAAAGCAAATTTTGCCACCCCTTGACCCTGCTTATTGGCTCCGCCCTTTGACACGCCCCACATTACTACTGGGGTGACACACTGTAACAAACCCCCTCCTCATGTAATCTCCTTACTACTGGGGTGACACACTGTAACAAACCTCCTCCTCATGTAATCTCCTTACTACTGGGGTGACACACTGTAACAAACCTCCTCCTGATATAATCTCCTTACTACTGGGGTGACACACTGTAACAAACCTCCTCCTCATGTAATCTCCTTACTACTGGGGTGACACACTGTAACAAACCTCCTCCTCATGTAATCTCCTTACTGCTGGGGTGACACACTGTAACAAACCCCCTCCTCATGTAATCTCCTTACTACTGGGGTGACACACTGTAACAAACCTCCTCCTCATGTAATCGCCTTACTACTGGGGTGATACACTGTAACAAACCACCTCCTCATGTAATCTCCTTACTACTGGAGTGACACACAGAAACAAACCTTCTCCTCATGTAATCTCCTTACTACTGTGGTGACACACTGTAACAAACCTCCTCCTCATGTAATCTCCTTACTACTGGGGTGACACACTGTAACAAACCTCCTCCTCATGTAATCACCTTACTACTGGGGTGACACACTGTAACAAACCTCCTCCTCATGTAATCTCCTTAGTACTGGGGTGACACACTGTAACAAACCTCCTCCTCATGTAATCTCCTTACTACTGGGGTGACACACTATAACAAACCTCCTCATGTAATCTCCTTACTACCGGGGTGACCCACTGTAACAAACCTCCTCCTCATGTAATCTCCTTACTACTGGGGTGACACACTGTAACAAACCTCCTCCTGATATAATCTCCTTACTACTGGGGTGACACACTGTAACAAACCTCCTCCTCATGTAATCTCCTTACTACTGGGGTGACACACTGTAACAAACCTCCTCCTCATGTAATCTCCTTACTGCTGGGGTGACACACTGTCACAAACCCCCTCCTCATGTAATCTCCTTACTACTGGGGTGACACACTGTAACAAACCTCCTCCTCATGTAATCGCCTTACTACTGGGGTGATACACTGTAACAAACCACCTCCTCATGTAATCTCCTTACTACTGGAGTGACACACAGAAACAAACCTTCTCCTCATGTAATCTCCTTACTACTGTGGTGACACACTGTAACAAACCTCCTCCTCATGTAATCTCCTTACTACTGGGGTGACACACTGTAACAAACCTCCTCCTCATGTAATCACCTTACTACTGGGGTGACACACTGTAACAAACCTCCTCCTCATGTAATCTCCTTACTACTGGGGTGACACACTGTAACAAACCTCCTCCTCATGTAATCTCCTTACTACTGGGGTGACACACTATAACAAACCTCCTCATGTAATCTCCTTACTACCGGGGTGACCCACTGTAACAAACCTCCTCCTCATGTAATCTCCTTACTACTGGGGTGGCACACTGTAACAAACCTCCTTCTCATGTAAACACCTTACTACTTGGGTGACACACTGTAACAAACCTCCTCATGTAATCTACTTACTGCTGGGGTGAAACACTGTAACAAACCCCCTCCTCATGTCCTTACTACTGGGGTGACACACTGTAACAAACTTCCTCCTCATGTAATCTCCTTACTACTACGGTGACACACTGTAACAAACCTCCTCATGTAATCACCTTACTACTGGGGTGACACACTGTAACAAACCCCCTCCTCATGTAATCTCCTTACTACTGGGGTGACACACTGTAACACACCTTATCCTCATGTACTTACCTTACTACTTGGGTGACACACTGTAACAAACCTCCTCCTCATGTAATCTCCTTACTACTGGGGTGAAACACTGTAACAAACCTTCTCCTCATGTAATCTCCTTACTACTGTGGTGACACACTGTAACAAACCTCCTCCTCATGTAATCTCCTTACTACTGGGGTGACACACTGTAACAAACCTCCTCCTCATGTAATCACCTTACTACTGGGGTGACACACTGTAACAAACCTCCTCCTCATGTAATCTCCTTACTACTGGGGTGACACACTGTAACAAACCTCCTCCTCATGTAATCTCCTTACTACTGGGGTGACACACTATAACAAACCTCCTCATGTAATCTCCTTACTACCGGGGTGACCCACTGTAACAAACCTCCTCCTCATGTAATCTCCTTACTACTGGGGTGGCACACTGTAACAAAACTCCTTCTCATGTAAACACCTTACTACTTGGGTGACACACTGTAACAAACCTCCTCATGTAATCTACTTACTGCTGGGGTGAAACACTGTAACAAACCCCCTCCTCATGTCCTTACTACTGGGGTGACACACTGTAACAAACTTCCTCCTCATGTAATCTCCTTACTACTACGGTGACACACTGTAACAAACCTCCTCATGTAATCACCTTACTACTTGGGTGACACACTGTAACAAACCCCCTCCTCATGTAATCTCCTTACTACTGGGGTGACACACTGTAACACACCTTATCCTCATGTACTTACCTTACTACTTGGGTGACACACTGTAACAAACCTCCTCCTCATGTAATCTCCTTACTACTGGGGTGAAACACTGTAACAAACCTTCTCCTCATGTAATCTCCTTACTACTGGGGTGACACACTGTAACAAACCTCCTCCTCATATGATCTCCTTACTACTGGGGTGACACACTGTAACAAACCTCCTCCTCATGTAATCTCCTTACTACTGGGGTTACACACTGTAACAAACCTCCTCCTCATGTAATTACCTTACTACTGGGGTAACACACTGTAACAAACCTCCTCCTCATGTAATCACCTTACTACTGGGGTGACACACTGTAACAAACCTCCTCCTGATATAATCTCCTTACTACTGGGGTGACACACTGTAACAAACCTCCTCCTCATGTAATCTCCTTACTACTGGGGTGACACACTGTAACAAACCTCCTCCTCATGTAATCTCCTTACTGCTGGGGTGACACACTGTAACAAACCCCCTCCTCATGTAATCTCCTTACTACTGGGGTGACACACTGTAACAAACCTCCTCCTCATGTAATCGCCTTACTACTGGGGTGATACACTGTAACAAACCACCTCCTCATGTAATCTCCTTACTACTGGAGTGACACACAGAAACAAACCTTCTCCTCATGTAATCTCCTTACTACTGTGGTGACACACTGTAACAAACCTCCTCCTCATGTAATCTCCTTACTACTGGGGTGACACACTGTAACAAACCTCCTCCTCATGTAATCACCTTACTACTGGGGTGACACACTGTAACAAACCTCCTCCTCATGTAATCTCCTTACTACTGGGGTGACACACTGTAACAAACCTCCTCCTCATGTAATCTCCTTACTACTGGGGTGACACACTATAACAAACCTCCTCATGTAATCTCCTTACTACCGGGGTGACCCACTGTAACAAACCTCCTCCTCATGTAATCTCCTTACTACTGGGGTGGCACACTGTAACAAACCTCCTTCTCATGTAAACACCTTACTACTTGGGTGACACACTGTAACAAACCTCCTCATGTAATCTACTTACTGCTGGGGTGAAACACTGTAACAAACCCCCTCCTCATGTCCTTACTACTGGGGTGACACACTGTAACAAACTTCCTCCTCATGTAATCTCCTTACTACTACGGTGACACACTGTAACAAACCTCCTCATGTAATCACCTTACTACTGGGGTGACACACTGTAACAAACCCCCTCCTCATGTAATCTCCTTACTACTGGGGTGACACACTGTAACACACCTTATCCTCATGTACTTACCTTACTACTTGGGTGACACACTGTAACAAACCTCCTCCTCATGTAATCTCCTTACTACTGGGGTGAAACACTGTAACAAACCTTCTCCTCATGTAATCTCCTTACTACTGTGGTGACACACTGTAACAAACCTCCTCCTCATGTAATCTCCTTACTACTGGGGTGACACACTGTAACAAACCTCCTCCTCATGTAATCACCTTACTACTGGGGTGACACACTGTAACAAACCTCCTCCTCATGTAATCTCCTTACTACTGGGGTGACACACTGTAACAAACCTCCTCCTCATGTAATCTCCTTACTACTGGGGTGACACACTATAACAAACCTCCTCATGTAATCTCCTTACTACCGGGGTGACCCACTGTAACAAACCTCCTCCTCATGTAATATCCTTACTACTGGGGTGGCACACTGTAACAAACCTCCTTCTCATGTAAACACCTTACTACTTGGGTGACACACTGTAACAAACCTCCTCATGTAATCTACTTACTGCTGGGGTGAAACACTGTAACAAACCCCCTCCTCATGTCCTTACTACTGGGGTGACACACTGTAACAAACTTCCTCCTCATGTAATCTCCTTACTACTACGGTGACACACTGTAACAAACCTCCTCATGTAATCACCTTACTACTTGGGTGACACACTGTAACAAACCCCCTCCTCATGTAATCTCCTTACTACTGGGGTGACACACTGTAACACACCTTATCCTCATGTACTTACCTTACTACTTGGGTGACACACTGTAACAAACCTCCTCCTCATGTAATCTCCTTACTACTGGGGTGAAACACTGTAACAAACCTTCTCCTCATGTAATCTCCTTACTACTGGGGTGACACACTGTAACAAACCTCCTCCTCATATGATCTCCTTACTACTGGGGTGACACACTGTAACAAACCTCCTCCTCATGTAATCTCCTTACTACTGGGGTTACACACTGTAACAAACCTCCTCCTCATGTAATTACCTTACTACTGGGGTAACACACTGTAACAAACCTCCTCCTCATGTAATCACCTTACTACTGGGGTGACACACTGTAACAAACCTCCTTCTCATGTAATCTACTTACTACTGGGGTTACACACTGTAACAAACCCCCTCCTCATGTAATCTACTTACTACTGGGGTTACACACTGTAACAAACCCCCTCCTCATGTAATCTCCTTACTACTGGGGTGACACACTGTAACACACCTTCTCCTCATGTACTTACCTTACTACTGGGGTGACACACTGTAACAAACCTCCTCCTCATGTAATCTCCTTACTACTGGGGTGAAACACTGTAACAAACCTTCTCCACATGTAATCTCCTTACTACTGGGGTGACACACTGTAACAAACCCCCTCCTTATGTAATCTCCTTACTACTGGGGTGACACACTGTAACAAACCTCCTCCTCATGTAATCTCCTTACTACTCGGGCGACACACTGTAACAAACCTCCTCCTCATGTAATCTCCTTACTACTGGGGTGACACACTGTAACAAACCTCCTCCTCATGTAATCTCCTTACTACTGGGGTGACACACTGTAACAAACCTCCTCCTCATGTAATCTCCTTACTACTGGGGTGACACACTGTAACAAACCTCCTCCTAATGTAATCTCCTTACTACTGGGGTAACACACTGTAACAAACCTCCTCCTCATGTAATCTCCTTACTACTGGGGTGACACACTGTAACAAACCTCCTCCTCATGTTATCTCCTTACTACTGGGGTGACACACTGTAACAAACCTCCTCCTAATGTAATCTCCTTACTACTGGGGTGACACACTGTAACAAACCTCCTCCTCATGTCATCTCCTTACTACTGGGGTGACACACTGTAGCAAACCTCCTCCTCATGTAATCTCCTCACTACTGGGGTGACACACTGTAACAAACCTCCTCCTCATGTATGTACCTTACACTGGGCGGGTGCTTCGGATGCTGTCTGGCCACCAACTTTCTTGCAGCATGCAGAGTGGTGCCCCCATAAAGAGGGCGCTCTAGGCAGCTGCCTATTTTGCCTATAGGCAGAACCTGCCCACGCCTATAAATACTAAATACTGGACAAATAGACACCATTTAATGACTTGAGCTTAAAAAAAAAAAAAAAAAAAAAAAAATTTTTTTTAAAACAAACAAAAAACTAAATGATAAATCTTGAATCTTTTGTAACAGGGATTTGGATGGACGCGGATGTTTTTTTACGGATGCGCAGAATAAACAAGAAGAACATCATTAAGAATCAATTATTGAGGCAGAGGATCCTGTTTTATTAATGTTCTCCCCATTAACATGGAGGTGAGGGATCTCTTACAGGATCACAGTGGATAGCGGAACGTTGGTTATTTATGAGTTCTCTAATAGAACATCCGCAACGTTTATCCTGGATACCGGACAGAAGAATATTGGTTTATTTAAATACCTTCTACTCCTATCTCTGCCAGTTCAGGAACACGTGTGTCCTGACGTTTGTCTTGTCGCTGGTTTAAAGGCGTCCGCCGGTGAAAAACTATTTTTTTTTTAATCAACTGGTGCCAGAACATTTAACAGATTTATAAATTATTTCTATTTAAAAATCTTAATTCGTCCAACACTTATCAGCTGGTGCAGTTGAGTTGTTCTTTTCTGTCTGACCACAGTGCTCTCTGCTGACACCTCTGTCCATTTTAGAAACTGTCCGGAGTAGGAGCAAACCTCTCCTGCTCTGGACAGTTCCTGACATGGACAGAGGTGTCAGCAGAGAGCACTGTGGTCAGACTGAAAAGAACAACTCGACTTCAGAAGCTGATAAGTATTGGACGGGTTAAGATTTTTAATAGAAATAATTTTACAAATCTGTTTAACTTTCTGGCACCAGTTGATTTAAAAAAAAAAAAAAATAATAATAATTTAAGAAATAGTTTTTCACCAGAGTACCCCTTTAAGAATTCGTAATTGTGTTTCTACCAAATACATAATTAAAGGAGAAATTACCTCCGTGGACGTCGATGAGATTTTCCAAGTAAGTTTCCAAGTTTCCACGAAACCAAGATGTTAGGTTCATGATGTAGAACTCTCAATGATTCCCGGAATGAAGAGGTTTGGGTTCTTCTCAGTAATGCACCTAAACGACTTGGTTGGAGACTTCATTAAAGCCGATTTATCCGTGTAAATTATATGAGGTCAAAGGTCAAAACCAGAAATTAGTGTCTCTATTGGGCCAATTCTTCACCCTGGAAAACAATCTGCAACGGCCTCGGCACAAGTAGACCTGAAGAAGCTGCAAACCCAGTTTGAAGACCTTCTTAAAGGGGGTACTCCGCCCCTAGACATCTTATCCCCTGCGATCTCCTGTGCAGCAACGGGCGTTCGTGCAGGCTGTGGGGTCGTGATGTCACGGCCACGCCCCTTGGGATTTCACACCCCACCCCCTCGATGCAAGTCTATGGGAGGGGGTGTGGCGGCCGCCACGCCCCCTCCCATAGACTTGTATCGAGGGGGTGGGATGTTACATCACAAGGGGCGTGGCCGTGACATCATGACCAGTGATCGGCATGGGCCACATTCAAATTTGCCATATTTCGTGCATATATGGACGAATATTCGTCCTGTGTTCGCCCCCTCCCTTAGACTTGCATTGAGGGGACGGGGCATGATGTCATGAGGGGGGTGGGGCTATGACATCACGAGCTCCCGGCGCAGGCTCCAGCATTCAGAACAGTTTGTTCCAAACGCTGAGCAGCGGAGTAGCCCTTTAATCCTGTAACATACAGTGTAGAGATGCATTATTCTATTCTTGTCCTGGGGCGGGGGGGTGGGGCAGAGTCTTATGGAGCTTCACTGGTTAAATGTTCTGACGTGTTCAATAATATATCATAAAGTCAAGGTGAAAGTAAAAATATGCGTTTATATTGGGAAATGCCGCGCTCTGCATTATTCTAATGTAATCCTATTATAGGCTGCCGGACAAGGGAATTCAGCTGAAGGCCAATGACAGGGAACTCTAATATTAGTATCACTCACGTTCATATAGGAGACTTCACCAATCATACATTTCATTAAAGGGGTATTCCGGTATCAGAAAATTATCTTTATATGAGACTCAACCTAAGATATATAACTTACCTATATAGTGTTATCACAGATTGCACTGGCTGCAGCATTGTTTTGAGTGATAAAGTTGTGTAATCCTCTCACTGTGGTGTTGTCTCAGCAGCTACCTGGCTCCTCCCCATTCTCCTGACAGGAAGTTGTGTAGTCCTCTAATTGTCAGTGTGGCGTTGTCTCAGCAGCTCTTGGCTCCCCCCCCTCTCTTTGGAGACAATGCATCATCATCTGCTGTCTGAGGAGGGGTGGCCGGATCTTGTCTCACAGCTTAAGTCCCACCCCTGAGTAATGTCACCACCTCTGACCAGCTCCTACAGCTACATCACCATTCCCCTGTCATATACAGATATCTATATCTTTATTGGGACATTTATGGAATAACGAGGTGTGGTGACAGTATGCTGCCTTGTGCTGAGCAATGCCCCAGGCAGAGGAGCAGACAGGGAATGTATACAGAAGGTGCTGCACAATCTCACTGATTGTGCCGTAGTCTTAGATGTTCTAGAACAGCTCTGGGTGCGAAACTGGCAGAAGTGCTGTAGGAGGGCTTTGATGAAGAGCTAAGGGAAAGCAATGCATTTTGGGAATTGTAGAGCCGAGCAACTGGTCTACCAGGAAATACAACCCGGAAGTGCAGGACTAAGACTTCAAAAGCAAATCGATTTTTAGTGGTTTATTAGCCAGACAGTTAAAGGGGTACTCCCGTGGAAAACTTTATTTATTTATTTTTTTTAAATCAACTGGCTCCAGAAAGTTAAACAGATTTGTAAATTACTTCTATCAAAATTTTTTTAATCCTTCGAGTATATTTTATGGGCTGTATACTACAGAGGAAATGCTTTTCCTTTTGGATTTCTCTGATGTCACGACCACAGTGCTCTCTGCTGACCTCTGCTGTCCAGAGCAGCATATGTTTGCTATGGGGATTTTCTCCTGCTCTGGACAGTTCCAAAAATGGACAGCAGAGGTCAGCAGAGAGCACTGTGGTCATGACAGAAGAGAAATCCAAAAAGAAAAGTATTTCCTCTGTAGTATACAGCAGCTGATAAGTACTGGAAGGATTAAGATTTTTTAATAGAAGTAATTTACTAATCTGTTTAACTTTCTGGCACCAGTTGATTTAAAAAAAAAAAAAAGTTTTCCACGGGAGTACTCCTTTAAAGGGGTACTCCACCACTAGACATCTTATCCCCTATCCAAAGGATAAGGATAAGATGTCTGATCGCGGGGGGTGCCGCTGCTGGGGGCCCCCACGATCTCGGCTGCGGCACTACAGACATCCATTGCACAGAGCAAACTTTGCTCCGTGCCAGATGACTGGCGATGCAGGGCGGAGGCTTGTGACATCTCGGCCACGCCCCCTTAAAGCAAGCCTATGGGAGGGGACGTGACTGCCGTCACGCCCCCTCCAATAGACTTGCATTGAGGGGGCGCAGCCGTGACATCAAGAGCCTCCAGCGCTGCACCCAACGCTGTAAACAAACGCTGGGTGCAACAGGGAGATCACCGGGGTCCCCCCCCCCCCCGATCAGACATCTTATCCCCCTATCCTTTGGCCAAAAGTATGTGAACCCCGCTCCTAATGACTACGGAGTATTCTACCTGAATGTAGGGTCTATTGTACGATGTTGTGAAGAACGTTTGGCTCCAGTGAAAAATATTGTCAGTGCTACAGAATGGAAAACTCAAAGGGAAACTCAAGTGGCTGCACGAAGGTCAACTCAACAAAAAGGAGTCCCTGCAAACAACTGCGAGGTCCAATATACAGAAATAAACTTACTACCATTGGAAAGGGGTGACCTATTATCTGCAATAAAACAAAATATGGGGACAAAAGATGCTGAAAATTTACTCTCAACCTATGTGACGTAAAGAACGGAATGCGCCGGTATAGACCGAAACGCACCTTATCACTACAATACAATAGAGGAACAGATGGATTCAGCCACAGAACGCTCTTCACGTCACATACACTGAGAGCGAATTTTTACCTTTTGTCCCCATTTTTATTATTGTAGATAATTAAATGTTCCATTATCTACAACCGGGAAACAAGGTTATTCCTTTGGCGATGGCAAATTCCTGCACAATGTCCAACACTACCATATTTTTCGCCCTATAGGACGCTCCGGCACATAAGACGCACCCAATTTTAAATGAGGAAAATCTATAATACAATGTAAAGTATAGGTCACAGTGATCTTCAACCAGCGGACATCCAGATGTTGCAAAACAACAACTCCCAGCATGCCCGGACAGCCGTTGGCTGTCCGGGCATGCTGGGAGTTGTAGTTTTGCAACATCTGGAGGTCCGCAGGTTGAAGACCACTGGTATAAGAGGTAATACTCACGTATCCCCGCCGCTCCGGACCCGTCACCGCTCGTCATCGCTACCCTGGATGTCGCCCTCCATCGCTGCGTCCCCGTGGTGTCCCTGTCGCTCCGGAACGTCTCTGCTGCCCGGTATACTCGCTCTCCCTCGCCACCATCACGTCGCTACGCACGCCGCTATGTACGTCGCTACGCACGCCGCACCTATTGGATGACGGGACGGCATGCGCGACGACGTGATGACGACGAAGGTGAGCGCCAGACACGGCGGTCAGCTTTGATCGCCGTGTCTGAAGGGTTAATAGAGGGCATCACCGCGATCAGTGATGTCCTGTATTAGCTGCGGGTCCCGGCTGTTGATGGCCGCAGGGACCGCCGTGATAGGTGTGTGTATAAGACGCACCAACTCCCCCCCCCACAGTTTTGGGGAAGAAAAAGTGCGTCTTATACTGCGAAAAATACGATATATGACACTTTTTATGGTAATAAAGGGGTCAGGAAAAGGAGAAAACCAATGTGAGGGCAATAATAATATATATATATATATATATATATATATATATTTAAGCTTCTAAAACAGGAAAGCAGTGAAGGAGCATTAAAAAAACTATAGGGAATAAATAAAATATGTAAAAAAAAATAAATAAAATCTGATTAATTGATAACTAGGGTAAAACGAACCCCCCAAAATGTTCTTTAATTACATAAATAGCAAAGAGGTTAAAATTAAATGTGGTGGCCCTTTAAAAAGCGTGGAGGGTGGAATTATAGAAGGCGTTGAGAAAAAAATTAAAATAAAAGAGGGAGATGAGGACAAGGTGACTGCCCGTTTCATGTCGCGGTTTCACGTACATCTTTTTCCTTCTACCTATTATATGGATGGACTGTGTTTGTATCTGATGTTCAAGCATTGTTTAAAAAAATTTGAATTCAGGTAGAAGACAGACATGGTCGCACATCTACAATCTTGTATAATGATCTGATTGCTTCTCAGCATAATATCAAAAACTAACAGGTTGTTATTATACATTTTTGATCAAAAAGTACAAGCCCACTCGCCACGTCAAGGCCACCTATTTAGAGTGGGTCCCTAACGTCCCTAGCATAAAATGGCGTAGCACCACCCCCTCAGCCCAACCCTATATAAGTAGTAGTTAGCTACACAAGGGCCATTTCTTTCCTAGCAGCCTCCCAGTCTGACTGGGAGAGTATGGTAAGTGAGCTGTAACATCCTGTTCACACTGGTGCGGTGCTGGGCGGCGTCCGTTGCTGCCATGGCGCCGTGTCTGTGGGGGGGGGGTGCGGCCCATAGACTGGTTTGAGTGGCGTTGGGGCCGCTTTGCCAGTGGGTCGTCCCCCCTGTGGGCACTGGTGTCGCGGCGTTGGTGGTCGCCGCCCAGTGCTGCGCCATTTTATGCTAGGGACGTTAGGGACCCACTCTAAATAGGTGGCCTTGACGTGGCGAGTGGGCTTGTACTTTTTGATCAAAAATGTATAATAACAACCTGTTAGTTTCTGATATTATGCTGAGAAGCAATCAGATCATTATACAAGATTGTAGATGTGCACCATGTCTGTTTTCTACCTGAATTCACATTGTTTAAAAAAAAGTGTTTAAAAATTCAATAAAAAAATTGAAATCACTTCCTTTTTACTATTTTCTAAATAAAAAGTAAATAGCAAATTGGAGGGGTGGACTCCCCCCTGTATACAGTGGTCCCTCAGCATACGATGGTAATCCGTTCCAAATGGACCATCGTTTGTTGAAACCATCGTATGTTGAGGGATCCGTGCAATGTAAAGTATAGGACAGTGGTCTCCAACCTGCGGACCACCAGATGTTGCAAAACTACAACACCCAGCATGCCCGGACAGCCAACCGCTGTCCGGGCATGCTGGGAGTTGTAGTTTTGCAACATCTGGAGGTCCGCAGGTTGAAGACCACTGGTATAGGAAGTTGTACTCACCTGTCCCCGCCGCTCCGGACCGTCACCGCTCGTCACCACTGCCCTGGATGTCACCTTCCATCGCTGTTGCCGCTTCCCCGGGGTGTCCCCGACGCTCTGGAAAGGCCTCTGCTTCCCCGGCATCCTCGCTCTCCGTCGCCACCATCACGTCGCTACGCACGCCGCTTCTATTGGATGACGGAACGGCGTGCGCAGCGACGTGATGATGACGATGGAGAGCGCCGACGACGCAGGGAATCCTGAAGAGGACGCGCCGGAGCCCCGAGGACAGGTAAGTGATCGTCAGCGGACCACACGGGGCACCGTAAACGGCTATCCGGTGGCAGCTGAAGCAGTCTGCGCTGCCGGATAGCCGTTTATGCGATGGCCCCGACATACAAAAGCATTGTATGGTGATGCTGCCTTCGTATGTTGAAATTAGGGCTGGGCAGTATAACCAAATATGTGTATGACGGAATTTTTTTAACTTACGGCAGTTCCACGGTATATAACGGTATTTTCTCACCCCCCCCCCCCCAAATCATGTGACCCGCCAGCGCTGTTCTGTCCATAGGCTGACGACTGTCCACATTCCAGTCCCCAGCGTGCGGCCGAGGTGGGTGAGCTAAAAGTTTATTTTCTGTATCTTTTGCAGCCCGGGCATAGGTATACAGCGTACAGCAATGGTCTCCAACCTGCGGACCTCCAGCTGTTGCAAAACTACAACCCCCGACCTACGATGGCCCCGACATACGATCATTTCAACTAGGGCTGGGCGGTATACCGGTTCATACCAAATACCAAATTTTTTGGGCTGCACGATATGAATTTCCCCCCATACCGCAATACCGGTTGTGCCCCTCCCCCTCGGGAATGTTTTATCAGCGCAGCGCTGTCCCCACTAATCCTATGTGACCCGCCAGCACTGTTTTGCTCCCCCCAATTAAGGATCAGCCCAGCGGGGTACTACTCACATATAAGCACTGCCCTCCTCCTCTTTGTTGGGGGCTCCTGGTCACTGGAACTCTATACTGTACGCCAGTGGTCTCCAACCTGCAGACCTCCAGATGTTGCAAAACTACAACTCCCAGCATTCCCAAAGTGGGGTAGTTTTGCAACATCTGGAGGTCTGCAGGTTGGAGACCACTGGCGTACAGTATAGAGTTCCAGCGCCCGGCGGCCCCCAACAAAGAGGAGGAGGGCAGTGCGTGACATATGTGAGTAGTACCCCACTGGGCTGATCCTTAATTGGGGGGAGCAGAACAGTGCTGGCGGGTAAACATAGGATTAGTTCCCCGATGTGGGGACAGCGCTGCGCTGATAAAACATTCCCGAGGGGGAGGGGCCCAACCGGTATTGCGGTATGGGGGGAAATTCATATCGTGCAGCCCAAAAAATTCGGTATTCGGTATGAATCGGTATACCGCCCAGCCCTAGTTGAAATGATCGTATGTCGGGGCCATCGTAGGTCGGGGGGGTCACTGTACTACTTGACCCTGTGGATCGGTAAATTATTTGTCATTGTGGGTAAAAACCCTTTGAATGTTGTTATTTCTATCTATAGGATAAAGCTCGGCAATGTCTGTAATACATTTACACGTGTAACCAATAAAAAGAATAAGAGCCTATTCATAAAAGTGAAATAAAGAATCTATAGCTTGAGATCAGTATCCAGGGTTTTTTTTGTAGTACCAAGGCCATCAGCTCCGGCTCTTGATGTTTTTTTTTTCTCCCACCATTGTTGGCCAAGAACGACAGCCCCGGCCCCCATCGAGCGATAAGCACTCAAGGCTTTGTAGCAACCTGCGCTTGGATACATCTAGAAGCCGGCTATATATCACTGCCAGATCCGGCCATCGATATTTGTCACGGCCTCAGGGTCATCCGGTTCACATTGTGCCGCAGCCTTCAACCTGCATCGAAAACATGGGGAAGGTTCATAGAACTCTGACACAATAGACTCCAACAATGGAAACGTTTTCTCTTGGAAGTTCCAGCTAAAGGAGCGTTTACCGTCACTTCATCCATCTCAGGCGGTGACAAGTACAAGCGAATAGAACGCGGGTGATTAATCGGCTTTGTTTACGGCAAATAGAAAGTGTAAGTGAAAAATGGAAGGTCAAGTAAATAGTGTACGGACGGGAACGGCCGACTCAGCCGGAGACAGAACGCTACGGCAGGTGGGCGAGCTACCATGGGGTCAACTGAGTTAGATTCCCGGCCGCGTCCCATGTGGACTCCAAACACTCGCAAGAGGGATTGGATTTTTACAGTCTACACCTGGGGACAAATCAGAAACAAGAGCCAAAAAGTTGCAACTTCTCAATGTTAAAGGGAAATTGCACCTAAAAACTCGCAGACTGTATCCACCAAGAAGTTCTCCTGAAGAATCACTACTTCAAGATCATATATCTCCTGCAAGGACCATCTGTGACCAGGAACCTGGCAGAAGGTGGAAAAGGTGTTCGGGGGGGGGGGGGGGGGGGGGGTGAGTATGTAGTGTGTGTGCTTGGTGTAACTGTAACTGTATGGGGGCAAAAAAAAAGATGGGGGGAAATGCAGCGCCCTAAACCCCTAATAGGGCCCAGGTCACGCTAAAAAAAATTGCGGCTGACTCTTTAGGTCCTATTAGGGGGTCAGGAGGGGATATTTTTTTTTCACTTTATTTACTTATTTTTACCTTTTTTTTATTTTTACATTTAACCCTACCTGTCCCTTGCTGTATTCTGTCCCTGCTCTAACAATGGGTCTTCATCTGTGAGGGGCTCTGATCTTCACAGAGGGGGATCCTGGCTCCTTCTCGCAGCTCTGCCCGCTGAAGGAACTCAGTGGGCTAGCAGAGCCGCAAGAAGGGGCCGTTAACCCCTTCCCTGCCGGCTGCTATTGGATCGTCCAGCCCCGATCACCATGTATCTCCAGGTCAGCGGGTCACACATGACCCGTATCACCGGGATCGCCACAAATCGCAAGTGTGCATTGTATGTGACCACATCCTAGTTGAGTCACAGACAATGAATATGTAAATTGAGTGGGTGGAGTTCCTTCACAGATTTTAGCAGAGGAACTTCTGGGGGACATATCTCAGGACCTTCTGAACATATTTAAGTAAGTGACCCCTCGTTGGACTCCTGTTCACCCGCACTATAACCCAGTGTATGGGGTTTAGTGTGGGTGACCAGGCTGACAGTTGTCCTTTAAGGGTAGTGTGGTGATCCAGTACAGGATGTTGTCCTGTCCAGTAAATATTGCCTCAGATACAGTGTTACTGTATCTTTAAGGGAAGTCATGCAGAGAGAACCAGGTGATTCCTCCTGTCCTATGGGGAACCCCCCAAGCAAAAGCCTAAACTAGTGTAGGGGGAAGGAGTTAGCCAGTAGTGAGAGGAGCTGAAGAAGGTTCTAAGGTGATCTTAAAGGGGTACTCCGCTGCTGAACGTTTGGAACAAACTGTTCCAAACGCTGGAGCCTGCACAGGGAGCTCGTGACGTCATATCCCTGTCCCCTCATGACGCCACACCCCGCCCCCTCAATGCAAGTCTATGGGAGGGGGAGTGATGGCTGTCACGCCCCCTCCCATAGACTTGCATTGACGGGGCGGGGTGTGACGTCATGAGGGGACAGGGCTATGACGTCACGAGCTCCCGGTGCCGGCTCCAACATTTGGAACAGTTTGTTTCAAACGCTGAGCAGCGGAGTACTCCTTTAAGGAGACCTGAGGAGAAGTTTAAAATCTACAGCCACATAATTTTTAAGAACTCCATCGCACAGGTACCACTCCAAGCCTGGTGATAAGCTTGAAGCTCCAGGGAAATATTCTTCAGTCAGTCTTAAAGGGGTACTCCCGTGGAAAACTTTTTTTTTAAATCAACTGGTGCAAGAAATTTAAACAGATATGTAAATCACTTCTATTAAAAAATCTTAATCCTTCCAGTTCTTTTTAGGGGCTGTATACTAAAGAGAAATCCAAAAAGTAAATGCATTTCCTGTGATGTCCTGACCACAGTGCTCTCTGCTGACCTCTGCTGTCCATTTTAAGAACTGGAGAAAATCCCCATAGCAAACACATGCTTCTCTGGACAGTTCCTAAAATGGACAGCAGAGGTCAGCAGAGAGCACTGTGGTCATGACATCAGAGGAAATGCATTTCTTTTTTGGATTTCTCTTTAGTATACAGCCCCTAAATAGTACTGGAAGGATTGAGATTTTTTAATAGAAGTGATTTACAAATCTGTTTAACTTTCTGGCACCAGTTGATTTAAAAAAAAAAAGTTTTCCACGGGAGTACCCCTTTAAGTCAGCGTGGGTTGCCTATATCTAAGTTGCAGTCAATTCATGTACAAGTCAGTCCAGTCAGGTAACAAAGGATAAATCTGCTCCAAGTCTCAGCAAGGTGATACGTCTCATCAGGGTGTCTCTGCATTCTCCCTTACTCTGAACTGCTTTGTAATGCACTTTACCAACTCTTCCTAACCACAAGAAAAACTCTGTAACCTCGCATCTTTGGTTATTTCAACGCCCCAGCGCTTGGCCCAGGAGGGTCTACCTAACCTTGGAGCGTGGAGGTTAACGCTGCCCTGGCGTCACAAACTGTAAGTTACTATTGTCACACCACACACATACGTTTCCCCATGGCCGGACTCTACCAGGTCTTCCATGAGTGGCACTTCACAGTAGGGTTTGCGACATAATCCGCAAACAGAATTTCAGCGTCAGGAAACCTGCTGTGGATGTGGTACGTGTAACCCCCACCCTAAAGGGAATTTGTCAAAAAAAGTCCATTATCCAGATCTGCTTACGTCCATGATGTAATAAATTGTCCTTCCCCAGTTCAGTAACATCTTTTTCTCCTTCCTTTATGGTTTCCCCTGTAATCTGTGTTCTTGGAATAACCTCTATCTATTTTTGTCTGTACTTCTTTGGTCTCTCGCCTGCAGCATTACATACTAATTCTTTATGTGCACAACCCCGGGGGACCTGTACACTGAGGATGAAGTGTTTATACTGGATTTCATCTATCTTGGAAATATTGATGATTATACAGCCAACCCCCCCCCCCCCCATAAAGAGTTATGAGAAGCCCCACTACCGTATTCACTGATCAACATAGCGCAGCCTTCATTCCCTATGGGTTTTTACACTTTTGGGCGGCAGTGCTACATTACGGTAAAAGCCTCTTCTCATCTATCTTGGAAATATTGATGATTATACAGCCAACCCCCCTCATCCCCCCCCCAAAAAAATTATGAGAGGCCCCACTGCGGTATCCACTGATCAGCGCAGCCTCCATTCCCTATGGGTTTTCACTCTTTTGGGCGGCGGTGCTACGTTACGGTAAAAACCTCTTCTCATCTATCTTGGAAATATTGATTATACACCCAACCCAACCCCCCCCAAAAAAATAAAAAATTATGAGAGGCCCCACTACCATATCCACTGATCATCCCAGTGCAGCCTCCATTCCCTATGGGTTTTCGATCTTTTGGGCGGTAGTGTTACATTACGGTAAGAGCCTCTTCTCATCTATCTTGGAAATATTGATGATTATACAGCCAACCCCCCAACCCCACCCCAAAAAAAAAAATTATGAGAGGCCCCACTACCGTATCCACTGATCATCCCAGTGCAGCCTCCATTCCCTATGAATTTTCGCTCTTTTGGGCTGCGGGGCTACATTACGGTGAAAGCCTCTTCTCATCTATGTTGGAAATATTGATAATTATACACCCAACCCCCCCTCACCCCCACAAAAAAAAATTATGAGGGGCCCTACTACCGTATCCACTGATCATAACAGCGCAGCCTCCATTCCCTATGGGTTTTCGCTCTTTTGGGCGGAGGCGCTACATTACGGTAAAAGCCTCTTCTCATCAATCTTAGAAATATTGATGATTATACAGCCAACCCCCCCTCACCCCCACCCCCAAAAAAATTATGAGAGGCCCCACTACCGTATCCACTGATCATCACAGCGCAGCCTCCATTCCCTATGGATTTTCGCTCTTATGGGCAGTAGCGCTACATTACGGTAAAAGCCTCTTCTCATCTATCTTGGAAATATTGATGATTATACAGCCAACCCCCCTCATCCCCCCCCCCCAAAAAAAATGATGAGAGGCCCCACTGCGGTATCCACTGATCAGCGCAGCCTCCATTCCCTATGGGTTTTCACTCTTTTGGGCGGCGGTGCTACGTTACGGTAAAAACCTCTTCTCATCTATCTTGGAAATATTGATTATACACCCAACCCAACCCCCCCCAAAAAAAAAAAAAATTATGAGAGGCCCCACTACCGTATCCACTGATCATCCCAGTGCAGCCTCCATTCCCTATGGGTTTTCGATCTTTTGGGCGGTGGTGTTACATTACGGTAAGAGCCTCTTCTCATCTATCTTGGAAATATTGATGATTATACAGCCAACCCCCCAACCCCACCCCAAAAAAAAAAATTATGAGAGGCCCCACTACCGTATCCACTGATCATCCCAGTGCAGCCTCCATTCCCTATGAATTTTCGCTCTTTTGGGCTGCGGCGCTACATTACGGTGAAAGCCTCTTCTCATCTATCTTAGAAATATTGATGATTATACAGCCAACCCCCCCTCACCCCCACCCCCAAAAAAATTATGAGAGGCCCCACTACCGTATCCACTGATCATCACAGCGCAGCCTCCATTCCCTATGGATTTTCGCTCTTATGGGCAGTAGCGCTACATTACGGTAAAAGCCTCTTCTCATCTATCTTGGAAATATTGATGATTATACAGCCAACCCCCCTCATCCCCCCCCCAAAAAAATTATGAGAGGCCCCACTGCGGTATCCACTGATCAGCGCAGCCTCCATTCCCTATGGGTTTTCACTCTTTTGGGCGGCGGTGCTACGTTACGGTAAAAACCTCTTCTCATCTATCTTGGAAATATTGATTATACACCCAACCCAACCCCCCCCAAAAAAATAAAAAATTATGAGAGGCCCCACTACCGTATCCACTGATCATCCCAGTGCAGCCTCCATTCCCTATGGGTTTTCGATCTTTTGGGCGGTAGTGTTACATTACGGTAAGAGCCTCTTCTCATCTATCTTGGAAATATTGATGATTATACAGCCAACCCCCCAACCCCACCCCAAAAAAAAAAATTATGAGAGGCCCCACTACCGTATCCACTGATCATCCCAGTGCAGCCTCCATTCCCTATGAATTTTCGCTCTTTTGGGCTGCGGGGCTACATTACGGTGAAAGCCTCTTCTCATCTATGTTGGAAATATTGATAATTATACACCCAACCCCCCCTCACCCCCACAAAAAAAAATTATGAGGGGCCCTACTACCGTATCCACTGATCATAACAGCGCAGCCTCCATTCCCTATGGGTTTTCGCTCTTTTGGGCGGAGGCGCTACATTACGGTAAAAGCCTCTTCTCATCAATCTTAGAAATATTGATGATTATACAGCCAACCCCCCCTCACCCCCACCCCCAAAAAAATTATGAGAGGCCCCACTACCGTATCCACTGATCATCACAGCGCAGCCTCCATTCCCTATGGATTTTCGCTCTTATGGGCAGTAGCGCTACATTACGGTAAAAGCCTCTTCTCATCTATCTTGGAAATATTGATGATTATACAGCCAACCCCCCTCATCCCCCCCCCCCAAAAAAAATGATGAGAGGCCCCACTGCGGTATCCACTGATCAGCGCAGCCTCCATTCCCTATGGGTTTTCACTCTTTTGGGCGGCGGTGCTACGTTACGGTAAAAACCTCTTCTCATCTATCTTGGAAATATTGATTATACACCCAACCCAACCCCCCCAAAAAAAAAAAAAAATTATGAGAGGCCCCACTACCGTATCCACTGATCATCCCAGTGCAGCCTCCATTCCCTATGGGTTTTCGATCTTTTGGGCGGTGGTGTTACATTACGGTAAGAGCCTCTTCTCATCTATCTTGGAAATATTGATGATTATACAGCCAACCCCCCAACCCCACCCCAAAAAAAAAAATTATGAGAGGCCCCACTACCGTATCCACTGATCATCCCAGTGCAGCCTCCATTCCCTATGAATTTTCGCTCTTTTGGGCTGCGGCGCTACATTACGGTGAAAGCCTCTTCTCATCTATCTTAGAAATATTGATGATTATACAGCCAACCCCCCCTCACCCCCACCCCCAAAAAAATTATGAGAGGCCCCACTACCGTATCCACTGATCATCACAGCGCAGCCTCCATTCCCTATGGATTTTCGCTCTTATGGGCAGTAGCGCTACATTACGGTAAAAGCCTCTTCTCATCTATCTTGGAAATATTGATGATTATACAGCCAACCCCCCTCATCCCCCCAAAAAAATTATGAGAGGCCCCACTACCGTATCCACTGATCATCACAGCGCAGCCTCCACTCCCTATGGGTTTTCGCTCTTTTGGGTGGCGGCGCTACATTACGGTAAAAGCCTCTTCCCTCTGAAGGTTTGCACTTCTGACCACGTTAATACTTCTTTCCTTATTTTTTTCTCTGCTCTTTACATGGTTTTATACATCTGACTATTAGACATCTGGCGCGGGTTAATAACTCAGCTATCTGCGCATCACGAGAGGAGCCGGGATTTGATGTTATTACTGTTATTTTGCAGGCGGTGTAATATATGTACATAAAACTGTATCTAAACAGCCCGGCTATTGTGCGGAGCGCTTAATGCAATTCGTGTTTGTGAAGAAAAAAAAACATAAATTGTTTGTGTTGTGTGAACTGACAATATTTGTATAAGGTCTGAAATGGCTTCTAACATGGCTGCCAGACATTGACGGTAAACGACACCGCAGATAATAGCAGCTACCCCGGCGTCTGAACTCCGCTTCTTGTGCTAACGCATATTTACAGGGATTTGAATAGTAAATGTATCTCGGGGAAGGCAATAAAACGGATGCATGTGATGGTTAATGGCGTCTTCTGTTCTTATTTACAAAGAGTCAAAAAGGTCGGTGAAAAGTGAAGAGAAACATCAGTGGTAAATAGTCGGCGACTGAAAAGCAAAGCAACGCCAGACTGACTAGTAGGGAACCACAATATAGGGATGTGTCGGCACGTCCGTGGAATCTGCGGTGGTGCATGAGGTAGGGTAAAGTCATAAGTAAAAGAGAGATGATACACAGCACTCACCAGTAATACACAGTGAAGATTTATTATGCCATAGTGTAGTACAAGAACGCGTTTCGGTTTGGGAGCCTTCCGCAACGGTCTGCCAAAGTGTAGTACAGGGATGCGTTTCGGCATGGGAGCCTTCCTCATCTGTCTGCCATATTGTAACAAGGATGCGTTTCGATGTGGGAGCCTTCCTCAGCTGTCTCACATAGTGTAGTACAAGGACGCATTTCGGCGTGGGAGCCTTCCTCATCTGTCTGCCATATTGTTACAAGGATGCATTTCGACATGGGAGTCTTCTTCAGCTGTCTGACATAGTGTAGTACAAGGACGCGTTTCGGTGTGGGAGCTTTCCTCATCTGTCTGCCATATTGTAACAAGGATGCGTTTCGATGTGGGAGCCTTCCTCAGCTGTCTGACATAGTGTAGTACAAGGACGTGTTTCGGTGTGGGAGACTTCCTCAGTTGTCTGCCAAAGTGTAGTACAATGATGCGTTTCGGCATGGGAGCCTTCCTCATCTGTCTGCCATATTGTAAAAAGGATGCGTTTCGACATGGGAGCCTTCCTCCGTTGTCTGACATAGTGTAGTACAAGGACACGTTTTGGTGTTGGAGCCTTCCTCAGCTGTCTGCCATATTGTAGTACAAGAACGCGTTTCGGCATGGGAGCCTTCCTCAGCTGTCTGCCATAGTGTAGTACAAGGATGTGTTTCGGCATGGGAGCCTTCCTAATCTGTCTGCCATATTGTAACAAGGATGTGTTTCGACATGGGAGCCTTCCTCAGCTGTCTGACATAGTGTAGTACAAGGACGCATTTCGGCGTGGGAGCCTTCCTCAGCTGTCTGACATAGTGTAGTACAAGGACGTGTTTCGGCGTGGGAGCCTTCCTCATCTGTCTGCCATCTTGTAACAAGGATGCGTTTCGACGTGGGAGCCTTCCTCAGCTGTCTGACATAGTGTAGTACAAGGATGCGTTTCGGTTTGGGAGCCTACCTCAGCTGTCTGCCTACGGCTCCCACACCGAAACGAGTCCTTGTACTGTTATGGATAATAAGGAGAAAAGCCAGCGTGGATGTGATGCAAAGAAAGTCCCATTTATTGAATACAAGTCCGGAGACACAAGGTGAACAGAAGGTAACGCGTTTCAGGCGATACCGCCCTTAGTCCGTATATGACTAAGGGTGGTATCACCTGAAACGCATCACCTTCTGTTCACCTTGTGTCTGCAGACTTTTATTCAATAAACAGGACTTTCTTTGCATCATATCCAAACTGGCTTTTCTCCTTTTTACTTTGGATTTCCGGTGCTGCCATACACCTGCCGTGCGGTGGATGAGATCTACGTGCGGCGAGCTGGCCTACTTAGTGCGGCGAGCTGGCCTACTTATCCTTTGTGTTATGGATAATAGATATAAAATGAAGATCATTCTTCTAAGATGGTGGTTACATCCTGTATCAAGCCCTGTGTGACCACCCTGCTTGGCACAGAAAATATGATGCGATGCTTACGTAAAGTAGCCTGCTAACCAATTAGAATGCTTACACAATGTGCTACGCCCTACTGAAGGACATATCTTGTGTGTACACAATACAATAAATCAGAGAACCATTTTTACTCAATCCTGTGTCAATGTGTTTTTTCTCCGTGCACGTATTATCTTATTTTGAATGGGACATCAACTTAGAGCGGACACTTGGAACACATCCAGTACAGTACTACACTATGACACAGTAGAGAATCACAGGCGCCACACACCACCTATGGCGTATCTCTGGAAAACGTCTGCGTTGTAAGCCGTACAGATTACATCATCTTCAAGAGCTAAAACCAGATGACAAACCGACTTTTGTGGAAGAATTTGCACACAGGCTCATGTTCGGTGATTCGGCGACCTTACACCTCAGTGGGAAGGTCAATCACTGAAATTACAGAATTTGGAGCTCAATAAAAAAAAAATGCGCTCTTATAAAGTTTATGAGTGGCTCACCCAAAGTAACCGTGTTCTGCGCAACAAGCAGGCCCAAAGTCTATGGTTCTTTCTTAGGCTGGGTTCACACTACGTTCATCACATACGGGGACCGAATCCCACTGGGAGATGGGAAAGCCGGGCGCTCCCGGATCCCTGACGGACCCGGCCGGTATCTCATTCATTTGAATGAGCCAACCAGAGTCAGATAGTGACTCCGGTCGGCTCATTTTGACCCCATCTCCGTTTTGATGACTGAACCTAAAACCGCAGTATTAATTAAATCTCCATTTGGATGTTCACCAACACCTGAATGAAACTCCATAGCAAAGTAATATTGGACATGTAGACTATTAGGATAAAGCTTCAGGTCTGTCTGATAACATTTGGCTCCTCAGGACCATGTATGGAGCTGTAGACCAACATGAGCCACCCCAAATCTCCTTCCATCCGATGCCGCTGACTTTCCATTGCCAAGACAACACCATAACTATCCTCTTGATGCTGGGCATGGCTCAAAGGGATAGAATGTGACATGGTCTTTAACGTGGAACTCTGCCCCTAGACATCTTATCACCTATCCAAAGGATAGGGGATAATATGTCTGATCGCGGGGTTCTTGCCGCTGAGGACCCCCGCAATCTCCTTGCTGCATCCTGTGTTCATTTAGAGCGTCGGGTGCAGCGCCGGAGGCTCGAGATGTCACGGCCGCGCTTCGCTAGTGACTTCATGGCCATGCCCCCTCATTTTCTGTCTGTATTCGAGGTCCAGACCATAATAATGGAGGATTAGGAACCTCTTGGTGAACTCCATAAAAACTCAGACTGATACCGCAGTAGGACTTCCCTCCAACTACTCATGTGCACGTCCACTGTCACCATCAATATGGTCCAACAGGTTCTCCATAATCATCCCTTAAAGGAGTACTCCACCCCTAGACATCTTATCCCCTATCCAAAAGTTAATGGCTTAGATGTCTATCGCAGGGGTCCTGCCACTGGGGACCCTCGGGATATCGGCTGCGGCACCCCAGACATCCAATGCACGGAGCAAACTTCACTCCATAGCAGAGGACTGGTAATGCAGGGCGGAGACTTGTGACCTCATGACCATGTCCCCTCAATGCAAGTCTATGGGAGGGGGCGTGACGGCAGTCACGCCCCATCCCATAGACTTGCATTGAGGGGGCATGGCTGTGACATCACGAGTGGGGCGCGATCATCATGTCACGAGTCTCCGATGCTGCACCCGACGCTCTAGACGAACATGTAGTGCAGCAGGGAGATCGCAGGGGTCCCCTGCGCCGGGACCCCCGCGATCAGACATCTTATCCCCTATCCAAAGCATAAGATGTCTAGGGGCGGAGTACCCCTTTAAGAGATCAGTTCTCTAGCGTCAGCTCCAAATGGGGTTATTCTCCACGCAGAAGACGTCAGGCAAGTTCTCATTCTTGTGCACCGTAAAGAACATTTCTGACTGAAATAAAACAAAGTCATTAACAAAGTCTTTCCGAAGTTTTATTTTGTCACGTTGCTAAAAATTCCTTCTACTTAGCCCGTTTCATCTACTTCTGTGAAAGTTGGGCGACATCCAGAGAAGAATGAAAACTTGCTTAGCCGGCATTTCACCAACAAGCGAATTTCCACATTTTCCGCATAGAAGACAATGGAGGCTGAAATAGGAATATATATTAAATTATTTCGGTCGTCATTGTCATATTACAGGAATGAGGACGCCTAATAGGGAATTTGCCCATCAGCAAACTTCACAGAACAGAATTTTAAAGCTTTTCTCCGGTGGCAGAAAATGACAGACATTATACCCTCAACAGGACTTGGCACCAATACTGTCAGACTCGTAAGAGATTATCATGGCTGACATTTCAGTGACCCCCCCTCAAACCTCACCGCGACCATGTCTATTCACCTACTGCTCTAGTATTCTTATTATGATTTAAAGGGGTAGGGGATAAGATGTCTGATCGCAGGGGTCCCGCGGCTGGGTACCCCCGTGATCTCAGCTGCGGCACCTCAGACATCCGGTGCACGGAGCAAACTTCGATCCGTGCCGGATGATTGGCGATGAGGAGCGGAGACTCGTGACATCACGGCCATGCCCATGAATGCAAGTCTATGGGAGGGGGTGTGACAGCCATCACGCCCCCTCCCATAGACTTGCATTGAGGGGGCGTAGCCGTGACGTCACGAGTGAGGGGCGGCCGTGATGTCTCGAGCCTCCGATGCTGCACCCGACGCTCTAAACGAATGACGGATGCAGGGGATAAGATGTCTGATTGCGGGGGTCCCGACAATATTTGGTGACCCCATAGAGAAAGTTAAGAGTTCTGGCCGAGCATGCGCGGTGTGCACCATTTATTTTAGGGACAATTTTATTTCCCTTCTTGCATGGTGGTACCAGCAGTCAGGCCCACACCGATCAGCTTGTTATCCCATACCCTGTGGACGTGGGATAACTCATTCAGATGGAAAGACAACTTTAAAGGGGTACTCTGGTGGAAAACTTTTTTTATTATTTCAAATGAACTGATGCCAGAAAGTTAAACAGATTTGTAAATTACTTCTATTAAAAAATCTTTACCCTTCCAGTACTTTTTAGAAGCTGTATGCTACAGAGGAAATTATTTTCTTTTTTAATTTCTTTATTGTCTTGTCCACAGTGCTCTCTGCTGACACCTCTGTCCATGTCAGGAACTGTCCACAGCAGCAAAGGTTTGCTATGGGGATTTTCTCCTGCTCTGGACAGTTCCTGATACGGGCATCACATGTCAGCATAGAGCAGTGTGGACAAGGGAAAAAAAAGAAATTCAAAAGGAAAAGAATTTCCTCTGTAGCATACAGCAGCTGATAAGTACTGGAAGGGTAAAGATTTTTTAATAGAAGTAATTTACAAATCTGTTTAACTTTCTGGCACCAGTTGATTTAAAAAAAAAATGTTTTCTACGGGAGTACCCCTTTAACATAAGACCATTTACATATTTTTGTAGTATTCAAAAGTGTAATATACTGTGCTGTTGAGACCCCCAAAAAAACAACATATAAATATGTTGGGAAATATATTTCAATATATAAATATTTTGGGAAATATATTTTATATGTACATTTAATTTTTATGTGCCTACGACCTATATTTCTCTCAGAATTACCTTTACATGCCATCATTGCTCAGTGAGTTTTCTGTCCATCCAGAGGCATGGGGGTGTGTCCCTCTCTTCTCCTCACCGTGATGACTCCTCCCCCTCCATCACTCTGCTCTGACTCACAGAGGACCCTGGACCTGCCTGCAGCCCTGTCAATCACTGATTGTGTCCATGATGTGTCGATGACCACTGGACACTGCAGGACTGGTATGTAGGCCAGGAGGCAGGGGGACCCCTAGTAGCCACTTTTTTTGACTGGCTTTTCAGTATGAAATACAGAAAATTTTCTGAATAAAACAATTGCAAAAAATATTGTTTTTGCATGCTTTATAACATATCAAAAGTTATTGTATCTGACAGTTCCAATTTAAAGTGAGTATGCTGCAGTAAAACTTTAAAGTGGGTATGCTGCAGTAAAACTTTTTGATGGTAGACCAAAGTACTTTTGTCCGCCATCAAAAAGTTGTCTTTTTTTTTTTTTTTTACCTGAAAACAATGGCTTTGGAGAGGGCCTTCCTAGAATTCCCTAGAGCTTGAGTAGGCTGCAACCCCACCAAGCTTATACGCTAATAAAAGATGAATAGTTTTGGGTCTATGGGTTAATTAAACAGATTGTGGTCTTCTCCTTCATCATATATAGTGAGTGTCAAGGACCAACCAGGGGACGAAGTGAGCCCTAAACTGACCCTAAAACATCTCTCCCTGCCTACTTACCCATCCATCCTAAACGATGGATCGACAACTGAGCGCCGGTCCCTTCCAGTGCTAATATGCAGTATCGTAAAAACACATAAGATACATAGTCGGTCACAGGCTAAAAACGGAAAACTAGACAAACAGACAGACAGATATACCAGACAGAATACAAATACTAACAGGGCAGAATATAAACTCACAAACAGAGCAGAATATAGTGAAATAACAAACAGTTCATAAACCGGATATCAGATAAGCGGCAGACATGATAAAATGCACAAGACTAGGCAAGATATGAGTATACAGCAGAATTCAGGAGATGAAGGGGATTAACAGAAGAATTGAGAGCTAAAACACTAAACTGAACAGGTAACATAAGACACTGTTCACAAACAGGTACAAGTACAAAGGACAAAGATCAGATCAACCAAACAGGATATAAATATAGGACACTGTACACACTGGGACACGGAACATACAAACTGGATTCCCCACTCCACTTTATGAGTAGCCATTAATAATAACGCCAAATAGGCTACTGGCCAGCGGACACACTCCACTGTGTGGACAAAATGCTGACCCAGTAGGAAACGGAAATATAATACATGAAACACTAGACTAGAACCGGATGAGTCTGAATAGACTCCAGAACAGGAATATAACATACAGGGCACAGGTAACAAGCAAGACTCCGTCAAAGCTGAACAGACATAATCCTAAAACCGACTAATGTAACACAGACTAAAATACATGGAGCATGCTTTATAACTGTTACGCCGAGCGCTCCGGGTCCCCGCTCCTCCCCGGAGCGCTCGCTACACTCTCGCTACTGCAGCGCTCCGGTCAGATCCACTGACCCAGTGCGCTGCGATTCCGCCTCCAGCCGGGATGCGATTCGCGATGCGGGTGGCGCCCGCTCGCGATGCGCACCCCGGCTCCCGTACCTGACTCGCTCTCCGTCGGTCCTGTCCCGGCGCGCGCGGCCCCGCTCCCTAGGGCGCGTGCGCGCCGGGTCTCTGCGATTTAAAGGGCCACTGCGCCGCTGATTGGCGCAAGTGGTTCTAATTAGTGTGTTCACCTGTGCACTCCCTATGTATACCTTCTCCTTCTCTACTATGGCCTTCTTGGATTCCGGATCTGCAGCAAATTTTATTTTGGCCTCTCTCATCAACAGGTTCAACATCCCGGTGACCAGTCTCGCCAGACCCCTCTACATCAATTGTGTTAACAATGAAAGATTGGACTGTACCATACGTTTCCGCACGGAGCCCCTCCTAATGTGCATCGGACCTCATCACGAAAAAATTGAGTTTTTGGTCCTCCCCAATTGTACTTCCGAAATTCTCCTTGGACTACCCTGGCTTCAACACCATTCCCCAACCCTGGATTGGTCCACTGGGGAGATCAAGAGTTGGGGTACCTCTTGTTTCAAGGACTGCCTTAAACCGGTTCCCAGTACTCCTTGCCGTGACCCTGTGGTTTCCCCTGTAACCGGTCTCCCTAAGGCCTATATGGACTTTACGGATGTATTTTGCAAAAAACAAGCTGAGACTCTACCTCCTCACAGGCCTTATGACTGTCCTATTGACCTCCTCCCGGGCACTACTCCACCCCGGGGCAGAATTTATCCTCTCTCCGCCCCAGAGACTCTTGCTATGTCTGAGTACATCCAGGAAAATTTAAAAAAGGGCTTTATCCGCAAATCCTCCTCTCCTGCCGGAGCCGGATTTTTCTTTGTGTCCAAAAAAGATGGCTCCCTACGTCCTTGCATTGACTACCGCGGTCTTAATAAAATCACGGTAAAGAACCGCTACCCTCTACCTCTTATCTCTGAACTCTTTGATCGCCTCCAAGGTGCCCACATCTTTACCAAACTGGACTTAAGAGGTGCTTATAATCTCATCCGCATCAGAGAGGGGGATGAATGGAAAACGGCATTTAACACTAGAGATGGACACTTTGAGTATCTGGTCATGCCCTTTGGCCTGTGCAACGCCCCTGCCGTCTTCCAAGACTTTGTTAATGAAATTTTTCGTGATCTCTTATATTCCTGTGTTGTGGTTTATCTGGATGATATCCTGATTTTTTCTGCCAACCTAGAAGAACACCGCCAGCATGTCCGCATGGTTCTTCAGAGACTTTGTGACAATCAACTTTATGCCAAGATGGAGAAATGTCTATTTGAATGTCAATCTCTTCCTTTCCTAGGATACTTGGTCTCTGGCCAGGGACTACAAATGGATCCAGACAAACTCTCTGCCGTCTTAGATTGGCCACGCCCCTCCGGACTCCGTGCTATCCAACGTTTTTTGGGGTTCGCCAATTATTACAGACAATTTATTCCACATTTTTCCACCATTGTGGCTCCTATCGTGGCTTTAACCAAAAAGAATGCCAATCCTAAGTCATGGCCTCCTCAAGCGGAAGACGCCTTTAAACAGCTCAAGTCTGCCTTTTCTTCTTGGGAGGGCTCTCTGTAAACAACTCAAGATTAAATTAAACTTTTCTTCTGCTTATCATCCTCAATCCAATGGGCAAGTAGAAAGAATTAACCAGGTCCTGGGTGATTATTTACGGCATTTTGTTTCCTCCCGCCAGGATGACTGGGCAGATCTTCTACCATGGGCCGAATTCTCGTATAACTTCAGAGTTTCTGAATCTTCTTCCAAATCCCCATTTTTCGTGGTGTACGGCCGTCACCCTCTTCCCCCCCTCCCTACTCCCTTGCCCTCTGGTTTGCCCGCTGTGGATGAAATAACTCGTGATCTTTCCACCATATGGAAAGAGACCCAAAATTCTCTCTTACAGGCTTCATCACGCATGAAGAAGTTTGCTGATAAGAAAAGAAGAGCTCCCCCCATTTTTTCTCCAGGAGACAAGGTATGGCTCTCCGCTAAATATGTCCGCTTCCGTGTTCCTAGCTACAAATTGGGACCACGCTATCTTGGTCCTTTCAAAATTTTGTGCCAGATTAATCCTGTCTCTTACAAACTTCTTCTTCCTCCTTCTCTTCGTATTCCTAATGCCTTTCACGTTTCTCTTCTTAAACCACTCATCATCAACCGTTTCTCTCCCAAACTTGTTTCTCCCACTCCTGTTTCCGGCTCCTCGGACATCTTCTCAGTAAAGGAGATACTGGCCTCCAAGAAGGTCAGAGGGAAAACCTTTTTTTTGGTCGATTGGGAGGGCTGTGGTCCTGAAGAGAGATCCTGGGAACCTGAGGACAATATCCTAGACTAAAGTCTGCTCCTCAGGTTCTCAGGCTCTAAGAAGAGGGGGAGACCCAAGGGGGGGGGTACTGTTACGCCGAGCGCTCCGGGTCCCCGCTCCTCCCCGGAGCGCTCGCTACACTCTCGCTACTGCAGCGCTCCGGTCAGATCCACTGACCCGGTGCGCTGCGATTCCGCCTCCAGCCGGGATGCGATTCGCGATGCGGGTGGCGCCCGCTCGCGATGCGCACCCCGGCTCCCGTACCTGACTCGCTCTCCGTCGGTCCTGTCCCGGCGCGCGCGGCCCCGCTCCCTAGGGCGCACGCGCGCGACGGGTCTCTGCGATTTAAAGGGCCACTGCGCCGCTGATTGGCGCAAGTGGTTCTAATTAGTGTGTTCACTTGTGCACTCCCTATGTATACCTCACTTCCCCTGCACTCCCTCGCCGGATCTTGTTGCCATTGTGCCAGTGAAAGCGTTTCCTTGTGTGTTCCTAGCCTGTGTTCCAGACCTCCTGCCGTTGCCCCTGACTACGATCCTTGCTGCCTGCCCCGACCTTCTGCTACGTCCGACCTTGCTTCTGTCTACTCCCTTGTACCGCGCCTATCTTCAGCAGTCAGAGAGGTTGAGCCGTTGCCGGTGGATACGACCTGGTTGCTACCGCCGCTGCAAGACCATCCCGCTTTGCGGCGGGCTCTGGTGAATACCAGTAGTGACTTAGAACCGGTCCACTAGCACGGTCCACGCCAATCCCTCTCTGGCACAGAGGATCCACCTCCTGCCAGCCGGCATCGTGACAATAACCATGGCTAAAAACCCAGATAACATGACAAGATGAATACAAAGTAAATGCTCAGGCAGACATAGTCATATTATAGAACAAACAGACATAGTAGTATTGCACTCTGTGGTGTCCCGATACCGTATTACATATGTTACCTTGTGGTGAGGTCCCCAAAGTCAGAGTCCCTAGGAACAGTGGGGGTCCTCTTCCTTAGTTAACCCCTCGTCACCCCTCAGTTAGCTATAATTAATGTAAATATAAATGTAAATATGTATATTTAATATTCTTACCTTGTTTGCGTTGCAGGACCTGCGGGTCATGTGACCGGGTTGCAGAACTCTATGGTTTTTGCTAAAGGAACTTTGGTGGTTTTGGACATGTGATCACCCACAATCCATTGTAACGGTGAGTGACAGCTGATTGGACCAATCCTAAAAGGGCGGCCCCTGCCCATATAAGGGAGCTGCGCCATCTTGATCGCTCTCTTGGGTTGCTGACTCTGGACGAGGTAGGACCTCCGCAGCTTACAAGAGGTAGGACCTCCGCAGCTTAGGCCTACAGCTTACTAGGCCTAAGCCTTGTGGCCTAAGCCTGCGCTAGAGACGGATAGTTCATACAATTCCCCACTATCTCTGCAAGATCTCCGGACCTAATCAAACCCCTAAATCAGGCAGATCTATGCAAATACAATCCTCTAAAGCTAAAGAGAACTTTCCGGTCCTAAGCATCTGTCAATCACTACTGTGCTGTTTAAATAGACTCTGTTATCTGGACTGTTACTGTTATTGCAAATACAGAAAATCTTCAGTAAATATTCCACAAGTTTTAAGTTCAGCACTGCTGTGGACAATCTATTTATTTCACACTCACCTATTGCTCTTGGGAAGGGTGGCAATAGGCCCAGCATCACTACAGAGTTTTAACCCGCACCCTGGCGTCACGAGTGACAAGGGTTAACAGTGCCCTTTATAATACTGAACAGCAAAACCCCAATTACCCTACACCCCTACAAGGCTTTATTCCCCAAGTGTACCACAACTCAATAACCAGCACCAGAATGCAGGAGAACTCTGGCTAAATAACTCCACTCGAGTTCTCATTCGCTCAGTGCATTAACTATTCCCAATCCAGGTGGGATAGCAAACTGCTCTGAACAACCTAGTGTGTGAATACACACCTAAACCTAAAAATACAAAAACAAATAAATGGACATTACAGTGAGATTTTGATCTACACCCTATACCAGTGTTTCCCAATAAGTGTGCCTCCGGCTGTTGCAAGGTCACAACTTTTAGCATGCTAAGCAGCAGGTATCATGGTCTGTGTAATGGATGGGAGACCAACAGCAATGCTCAGAGCAGTGTTTCCCAACCAGGATACCTCCAGCTGTTGCAAAGCTAAAAATCCCAACAGGCTAAGGAGCAAGTACTATGGTCTGTGTAATGGATGGGAGACCAACAGCAATGCTCAGAGCTGGGTTTCCCAAGCAGGACACCTCCAGCTGTTGTAAAACTACAAATCCCAACAGGCTAAGGAGCAAGTACTATGGTCTGGGCAGTGGGTGGGAGACCAACAGCAATGCTCAGAGCTCACCAACCAGGACATCTCCAGCTGTTGCAAAACTACAAATCCCAACAGGCTAAGTAGCAAGTACTATGGTCTGGGCAATGGATGGGAGACCAACAGCAATGCTCAGAGCGGTGTTTCCAAATCAGTGTGCCTCCGACTGTTGCAAAACTACAAATTCCAGCATGCCCGGACAGCCTACGGCTGTCCGGGCATGCTGGAAGTTGTAGTTTTGCAACAGCTGGAGACACACTGGCCAGGAAACACTGCCCTAGACTGATTTCTATGGTAAAAGCCGAAGACTCCTTCTTAGTAAGGCTAATACAAGCTGTTCACCCACAAGAGTCCTCTTAGTTGAGATCCAATTATCTCCTGTACTTTATGCTGCAGTATAAATTTATTTTTTTTATTTTTTTTGCTCTTCTTTCGGTCCCAGTTCTCTTGTCCACATACAGATTCAGAATTTTTATAGGGAACGGTAAATTTGACAATGGAGACACACACAGCGCGGCTGACTCCCGGGACTCCCCCCCCACTTACTTCCATGGGCCTTCTCGCATATTTATGTTCTTTCCCAGCAATTAAAATAACAGAACCCTAGTGCCTCTAAAACACCTTAGTCATGATTATATTAATAATTGTATTTGTTTTCCACGCTCTCCCGGCATCTGGCTACTAAACATCTGCTGAAGGGCCCGAAAGCTAAAGGGTCGGTATGGCAGAAAGCTGCGCTCTATGGGAAGGGCTGAAGATCGCGTTTATCTCTTTCGCTTTTTACTCTATAACTATGCCATGTATGAATATATACTGTGTGCTCTGGCTACATTAGACAGTTTTGTGTCACCACTGAATAAACATCCACAGTGCAGGGGGAAAATGTAAGAAAACCCTTTAGAATCTCTGGATTTGTACACGAATTACTTAGAACATGGGGTCTGATTGTTCTTTTATAGAGTCAAGCAAAATTTTGTCAAAATTCACCTCGGCGGGCTTAATGATCTTTCCGCCTGGTGTGACGTGACGTCACGAGCCTCCGGCGCCGCAGACGACATTCTAAAAGAACGCCAGGTGCTGTAGGGAGATCGTATGGGGTCTCAGTGGCAAGACCCCCGCGATCGACATCTTATCCCCTATACTTTGGATAAGGGATAAGATGTCTAGGGGCGGAGTACCCCATTTTAAGGAAATATCTGTCAAAAATTAACTTATCCACTGTCCGCTAGTGTTGAGCAAGAATATTCGTAAAGCTAATTTTTATCGCGAATATAGGCACTTCACCATTTCGCGAATATTTAGAATATAGTGCTATATATTCATAATGAGAAATATTTTTATTTTTTTCCCCATACGAATTTTCATGCAAATTTTTATGCGAATTTTCCATGCAAATTTTCGCATGAAAAAAAAATGAACGAACATAGCGAATATGCGAATTTCACGAAAATAGGACCAATAATCATCAATATATTCACAAAATATCACGAATTATCACTTATCCCCAATAAGTAACTGATTGCAGGTGGCCCGACTGTTAGTGTCAAGGATGGCTGCTATTTAGGCCTTAAAATGTGTGTGACTGCTGCTGTATACTGCTGAGTGTCGACATAAAGAAATATACACCAGACAGAATGTTGGTATAAAACTCTTTCTCAGCATGAGACTCAGAGAGATTTCTGTTTAATATACGGAAGCGCATTCTTTTTTACAGTTGACAAAAAAGGGAGGTTAGTTATCACGTCAAAATCATCATGTTCTATTTTGATTGGTTAGTTGAGCTTTGTGTCTTTATATATTAGCATATTTAAGCGTCTATTTCTTTCTTGCCAAAGTTCATTTATGCGGCTCTCTCACTCTCATACTGGAAAATCCCAGATCTTTGTTCTTCTAGAGAGTCTGTATCTTCTTCAAATATTTTGTCATCTTGGGCCTCCTGGTATCATCCCGAGGTCTTCATCTTAGTTGCAAGCAAATAGCAAGCTGATATATGGGTTATAAGGAAAATAATGTTTTTCTGCATCCTATTAGCATATATGTCTATTTCTTAATATATATATATATATATATATATATATATATATTGATCAGTAATCAAAATGATGAGGGTCATCCCTGTCACTGGGACCCCTTGCGATCTCCTGAACAGGCCCCGGCGCTCAGTGAGGAGCATTATTGGCATTATCGGCGTTCCCATAGAAATTAATGGAGCATGTGCTGTCTACAGGTAGATGACACGCGCTCCACAGTGACAGAGACGGGGATCCGGAGATTGCGGGATAGGGAATAAGTTACGCTGGAGTTCTCCTTTAAAGCACATGTGAAACACTGCCGTAGATGCTATAAAGCACTGTATAACATGTATTCAAGTAGTATTAAGGTGGTTTTAAAGGGGTGTTCCAGGATTTTTTTTTTTTATTTGACTGTGCTACAGGGGCTGTAAAGTTAGTGTAGTTCATAATAAAGTGTCTGTACTTGTGTTTCATGATGGTCTCGCAATTCTTATGTGATCTTTGCCCCAATGTGCATTTTTATCAGCATCCAAAATGAGTGACGTCTCAGCTTTTCCCAGGTTGCATTGCAGCCCAAGACCTTACTTCACTAGTCAGGTGTTTAAAGGGAGCGTGTCTGTGCTTCAATGGATGAAGTGACCGCTGGGTGGGAAGGAGATCATTCTGCAGGGATCTGTAGTTTTGCAACAGCTGGAGGCACCCAGGTCAGAAAACACTGGTCTATTACTTACAGCGCAGCAAGGAAGGCAGCCCAGGTGTGCTTCAATGGGTGGGGTGGCTGATGTGTGAGTGGTGGAAAAGTGACCTTACGCATACAAACAAGAGATCCTGGGACTTGTAGTTGGAGGCAGAGAACTCGAACAGGAAATAGCCATTTTACAAAATGAAAGCCACTGCGTTATGGTGGACTCACAACATAGCCGTTTAGCTCCAAGAAAATGCTGTAACCTGTAAAAACAAATAGTTTTGTTAATGCGCTCACAAATTTTTTAAGGCGTTTTAACATCAAAATAAAATGGCATCAAGTATCCTGGGCTGTTAGTAGATGCCGGCCGGTGTTAAAATTAAGACAGAGGGATCGGAAGACAGAGGGATCGGAAGACAGAGGGATCGGAAGACAGAGGGATCGGAAGACAGAGGGATCGGAAGACAGAGGGATCGGAAGATGCAATAGATTTTTCCAAGAGTTCTAAAAATTCTCCCTTTTGGGAGTTGCAACAGGATTGGCGTCCTAAAGTAGTGAAGACATATCTTTTGTACGAAAAAGCAGAAAAAATTTCCCTTTTTTGGAATCATGGGTTGTGTGTGTGTTCAGGGCCGGCCTTAGGTGTTCAGGCGCCCTGTGCGAGCTAACCTTGTTGCGCCCCCCCCCCCCCCTATTACTCTATAAACATACACAAAGAGGAAAAAAATCTTTGTAACAAATATATATTTTTTTATATTTAATCATTCCCCTGCCCCCTTAATCAGTCCCATGTCCCCCTTAATCAGATGCAATGCAGTATAGTTCCCCACATTAGGTGCAGTATAGTTCCCCCACATTAGGTGCAGTATAGTTCCCCCACATTAGGTGCAGTATAGCTCCCCACAGTAGGTGCAGTATAGTTCCCCCCACATTGGGTGCAGTATAGTTCCCCCACATTAGGTGCAGTATAGTTCCCCCACATTAGGTGCAGTATAGTCCCCCCACATTAGGTGCAGTATAGTTCCCCCACATTAGGTGCAGTATAGTTCCCCCACATTAGGTGCAGTATAGTTCCCCCACATTAGGTGCAGTATAGTTCCCCCACATTAGGTGCAGTATAGCTCCCCACAGTAGGTGCAGTATAGTTCCCCACATTAGGTGCAGTATAGTTCCCCACATTAGGTGCAGTACAGTTCCCCCACATTAGGTGCCATATAGTTCCCCATATTAGGTGCAGTATAGCTCCCCTACATTAGGTGCAGTATAGTTCCCCCACATTAGGTGCCATATAGTTCCCCATATTAGGTGCAGTATAGTCCCCCATATTAGGTGCAGTATAGCTCCACCACATTATGTGCAGTACAATTCCCCCACATTAGGTGCAGTATAGTTCCCCCACATTATGTGCAGTACAATTCCCCCACATTAGGTGCAGTATAGTTCCCCCACATTAGGTGCAGTATAGTTCTCCACATTAGGTGCAGTATAGTCCCCAATATTAGGTGCAGTATAGTTCCCCCACATTAGGTGCAGTATAGTTCCCCCACATTAGGTGCAGTATAGTTCCCCCACATTAGGTGCAGTATAGTTCTCCACATTAGGTGCAGTATAGTTCCCAACATTAGGTGCAGTATAGTTCCCCACATTAGGTGCAGTACAGTTCCCCCACATTAGGTGGAGTATAGTTCTCCACATTAGGTGCAGTATAGTTCCCCCAACATTAGGTGCAGTATAGCTCCCCACATTAGGTGCAGTACATTTCCCCCACATTAGGTGCAGTATAGTTCCCCACATTAGGTGCAGTACATTTCCCCCACATTAGGTGCAGTATAGTTCCCCACATTAGGTGCAGTACATTTCCCCCACATTAGGTGCAGTATAGCCCCACATTAGGTGTAGTATAGCCCCACATTAGAAAGAAGCAATTTCCCCAAATTCGGTAGCATTGTCGTTCCCCCATTTCCCCCCCCCTCCCCCCACCGACTCACACACACACAGGCAACCACACATGCACACACACACGGACAACCACACATGCACACACACACACACACACAGACAACCACACATGCACACACACACAGACAGACAACCACACATGCACACACACACACACAGACAACCACACATGCACACACACACAGACAGACAACCACACATGCACACACACACACAGACAGACAACCACACATGCACACACACACACACACACACACAGACAACCACACATGCACACACACACACACAGACAGACAACCACACATGCACACACACAGACAACCACACATGCACACACACACTGTCACGATGCCGGCTGGCAGGTAGTGGATCCTCTGTGCCGGAGAGGGATTGGCGTGGACCGTGCTAGTGGATCGGTTCTAAGTCACTACTGGTTTTCACCAGAGCCCGCCGCAAAGCGGGATGGTCTTGCTGCGGCGGTAGTGACCAGGTCGTATCCACTAGCAACGGCTCACCTCTCTGGCTGCTGAAGATAGGCGCGGTACAAGGGAGTAGACAGAAGCAAGGTCGGACGTAGCAGAAGGTCGGGGCAGGCAGCAAGGATCGTAGTCAGGGGCAACGGCAGGAGGTCTGGAACACAGGCTAGGAACACACAAGGAAACGCTTTCACTGGCACGATGGCAACAAGATCCGGCAAGGAAGTGCAGGGGAAGTGAGGTGATATAGGGAAGTGCACAGGTGATCAGACTAATTGGAACCACTGCGCCAATCAGCGGCGCAGTGGCCCTTTAAATCGCAAAGACCCGGCGCGCGCGCGCCCTAAGGAGCGGGGCCGCGCGCGCCGGGACAGGACCGACGGAGAGCGAGTCAGGTATGGGAGCCGGGGTGCGCATCGCGAGCGGGCGCCACCCGCATCGCGAATCGCATCCCGGCTGGAGGCGGCATCGCAGCGCCCCGGGTCAGTGGATCTGACCGGAGCGCTGCAGTGAGGAGAGTGTAGCGAGCGCTCCGGGGAGGAGCGGGGACCCGGAGCGCTCGGCGTAACAGTACCCCCCCCTTGGGTCTCCCCCTCTTCTTAGAGCCTGAGAACCTGAGGAGCAGACTTTTGTCTAGGATATTGTCCTCAGGTTCCCAGGATCTCTCTTCTGGACCACAACCCTCCCAATCCACTAAAAAAAAGGTTTTCCCTCTGACCTTTTTGGATGCCAGAATCTCTTTGACGGAGAAGATGTCCGAGGAGCCGGAAACAGGAGTGGGAGGAACAGATTTGGGAGAGAAACGGTTGATGATAAGTGGTTTAAGAAGAGAAACGTGAAAGGCATTAGGAATACGAAGAGAAGGAGGAAGAAGAAGTTTGTAAGAGACAGGATTAATCTGGCACAAAATTTTGAAAGGACCAAGATAGCGTGGTCCCAACTTGTAGCTAGGGACACGGAAGCGGACATATTTAGCGGAGAGCCATACCTTGTCTCCAGGGGAAAAAATGGGAGGGGCTCTTCTTTTCTTATCCGCGAACTTCTTCATGCGAGATGAAGCCTGTAAGAGAGAATTTTGGGTCTCTCTCCATATGATGGAGAGGTCACGAGAAATTTCATCCACAGCGGGCAGACCAGAGGGCAAGGGGGTAGGGAGGGGGGGAAGAGGGTGACGGCCGTACACCACGAAAAATGGGGATTTGGAGGAAGATTCAGAGACTCTGAAGTTATACGAAAATTCGGCCCATGGAAGAAGATCTGCCCAGTCGTCCTGGCGGGAGGAAACAAAATGTCGTAAATAATCACCCAAGACCTGGTTAATTCTTTCTACTTGTCCGTTGGACTGAGGATGATATGCAGAAGAAAAATTTAATTTAATCTTGAGTTGTTTACAGAGAGCTCTCCAGAATTTAGACACGAATTGGACGCCTCTATCCGAGACGATCTGCGTAGGCAACCCGTGAAGACGAAAAATGTGTACAAAAAATTGTTTAGCCAACTGAGGCGCTGAAGGAAGACCAGGAAGAGGGATGAAATGTGCCATTTTGGAGAATCGATCAACGACCACCCAAATAACAGTGTTGCCACGGGAAGGGGGTAAATCAGTAATAAAATCCATACCAATCAGAGACCAAGGCTGTTCGGGGACAGGCAGAGGATGAAGAAAACCAGCGGGCTTCTGGCGAGGAGTCTTATCCCGGGCACAGATAGTGCAGGCTCGCACAAAGTCCACAACATCCGTCTCCAGAGTCGGCCACCAATAGAAGCGAGAGATGAGTTGCACAGATTTCTTGATGCCCGCATGGCCTGCGAGATGGGAGGAGTGACCCCATTTGAGGATTCTGAGGCGTTGGCGTGGAGAAACAAAGGTCTTTCCTGGAGGAGTTTGCCTGATGGAGGCTGGAGAAGTGGAAATCAGGCAGTCAGGAGGAATGATGTGTTGCGGAGAGAGTTCAATTTCAGAAGCATCCGAGGAACGAGAGAGAGCATCGGCCCTAATGTTCTTATCGGCAGGCCTAAAGTGAATTTCAAAATTAAATCGGGCAAAGAACAGAGACCACCTGGCCTGGCGAGGATTCAGCCGTTGGGCAGACTGGAGGTAGGAGAGGTTCTTGTGATCGGTGTAAATAATAACTGGAAATCTTGATCCCTCCAGCAGATGCCTCCATTCCTCAAGTGCTAATTTAATGGCTAGAAGCTCTCGATCCCCGATGGAGTAGTTCCTCTCCGCCGGAGAGAAGGTCCTAGAAAAAAAACCACAAGTAACAGCATGCCCGGAAGAATTTTTTTGTAGAAGGACAGCTCCAGCTCCCACTGAGGAGGCATCAACCTCCAATAGGAAGGGTTTGGATGGGTCAGGTCTGGAGAGCACGGGAGCCGAAGAAAAGGCAGACTTGAGTCGTTTAAAGGCGTCTTCCGCTTGAGGAGGCCAAGACTTGGGATCGGCATTTTTTTTGGTTAAAGCCACGATAGGAGCCACAACGGTAGAAAAATGTGGAATAAATTGCCTGTAATAATTGGCGAACCCCAAAAAGCGTTGGATAGCACGGAGTCCGGAGGGGCGTGGCCAATCTAAGACGGCAGAGAGTTTGTCTGGATCCATTTGTAGTCCCTGGCCAGAGACCAAGTATCCTAGGAAAGGAAGAGATTGACATTCAAACAGACATTTCTCTATTTTGGCATAGAGTTGATTGTCACGAAGTCTCTGAAGAACCATACGGACATGCTGGCGGTGTTCTTCTAGATTGGCAGAAAAAATCAGGATATCGTCCAGATATACAACAACACAGGAGTATAAAAGATCACGAAAAATGTCATTAACAAAGTCTTGGAAGACGGCAGGGGCGTTGCACAGGCCAAAGGGCATGACCAGATACTCAAAGTGTCCATCTCTGGTGTTAAATGCCGTTTTCCATTCATCCCTCTCTCTGATGCGGATGAGATTATAAGCACCTCTTAAGTCCAGTTTGGTAAAGATGTGGGCACCTTGGAGGCGATCAAAGAGTTCAGAGATGAGGGGTAGGGGGTAGCGGTTCTTAACCGTGATTTTATTAAGACCGCGGTAGTCAATGCAAGGACGTAGGGAGCCATCTTTTTTGGACACAAAGAAAAATCCGGCTCCGGCAGGAGAGGAGGATTTACGGATAAAGCCCTTTTTTAAATTTTCCTGGACGTATTCAGACATGGCAAGAGTCTCTGGTGCGGACAGAGGATAAATTCTGCCCCGGGGTGGAGTAGTGCCCGGGAGGAGGTCGATAGGACAATCATAAGGCCTGTGAGGAGGTAGAGTCTCAGCTTGTTTTTTACAAAAAACATCCGCAAAGTCCATATAGGCCTTAGGGAGACCGGTTACAGGAGGAACCACAGAGTCACGGCAAGGGTTACTGGGAACTGGTTTTAGGCAGTCCTTGGAACAAGAGGGCCCCCAACTCTTGATCTCCCCAGTGGACCAATCCAGGGTTGGGGAATGAAGTTGAAGCCAGGGAAGTCCAAGGAGAATTTCAGAGGTGCAATTGGGGAGGACCAAAAGTTCAATCCTCTCGTGATGAGATCCGATGCACATTAGAAGGGGCTCCGTGCGGAAACGTATGGTACAGTCCAATCTTTCATTGTTTACACAATTGATGTAGAGGGGTCTGGCGAGACTGGTCACTGGGATGTTGAACCTGTTGACGAGAGAGGCCAAAATAAAATTTCCTGCAGATCCGGAGTCCAAGAAGGCCATAGTAGAGAAGGAGAAGGCAGAGGCAGATATGCGCACAGGCACAGTAAGACGTGGAGAAGCAGAGTAGACATCAAGGACTGTCTCACCTTTGTGCGGAGTCAGCGTACGTCTTTCCAGGCGGGGAGGACGGATAGGACAATCCTTCAGGAAGTGTTCGGTACTAGCACAGTACAGGCAGAGATTCTCCATGCGGCGTCGTGTCCTCTCTTGAAGTGTCAGGCGAGACCGGTCAACCTGCATAGCCTCCACGGCGGGAGGCACAGGAACAGATTGCAGGGGACCAGAGGAGAGAGGAGCCGAGGAGAAGAAACGCCTCGTGCGAACAAAGTCCATATCCTGGCGGAGCTCCTGACGCCTTTCGGAAAAACGCATGTCAAAGCGAGTGGCAAGGTGAATGAGTTCATGTAGATTAGCAGGAATTTCTCGTGCGGCCAGAACATCTTTAATGTTGCTGGATAGGCCTTTTTTAAAGGTCGCGCAGAGGGCCTCATTATTCCAGGATAATTCTGAAGCAAGAGTACGGAATTGTACGGCATACTCGCCAACGGAAGAATTACCCTGGACCAGGTTCAACAGGGCAGTCTCAGCAGAAGAGGCTCGGGCAGGTTCCTCAAAGACACTTCGGATTTCCGAGAAGAAGGAGTGTACAGAGGCAGTGACGGGGTCATTGCGGTCCCAGAGCGGTGTGGCCCATGACAGAGCTTTTCCAGACAGAAGGCTGACTACGAAAGCCACCTTAGACCTTTCAGTGGGAAACTGGTCCGACATCATCTCCAAGTGCAGGGAACACTGGGAAAGAAAGCCACGGCAAAACTTAGAGTCCCCATCAAATTTATCCGGCAAGGATAGGCGTAGACCAGAAGCGGCCACTCGCTGCGGAGGAGGTGCAGGAGCTGGCGGAGGAGATGATTGCTGAAGCTGTGGTAGTAACTGCTGTAGCATAACGGTCAGTTGAGACAGCTGTTGGCCTTGTTGCGCTATCTGTTGTGACTGCTGGGCGACCACCGTGGTGAGGTCAGCGACAACTGGCAGAGGAACTTCAGCGGGATCCATGGCCGGATGTACTGTCACGATGCCGGCTGGCAGGTAGTGGATCCTCTGTGCCGGAGAGGGATTGGCGTGGACCGTGCTAGTGGATCGGTTCTAAGTCACTACTGGTTTTCACCAGAGCCCGCCGCAAAGCGGGATGGTCTTGCTGCGGCGGTAGTGACCAGGTCGTATCCACTAGCAACGGCTCACCTCTCTGGCTGCTGAAGATAGGCGCGGTACAAGGGAGTAGACAGAAGCAAGGTCGGACGTAGCAGAAGGTCGGGGCAGGCAGCAAGGATCGTAGTCAGGGGCAACGGCAGGAGGTCTGGAACACAGGCTAGGAACACACAAGGAAACGCTTTCACTGGCACGATGGCAACAAGATCCGGCAAGGAAGTGCAGGGGAAGTGAGGTGATATAGGGAAGTGCACAGGTGATCAGACTAATTGGAACCACTGCGCCAATCAGCGGCGCAGTGGCCCTTTAAATCGCAAAGACCCGGCGCGCGCGCGCCCTAAGGAGCGGGGCCGCGCGCGCCGGGACAGGACCGACGGAGAGCGAGTCAGGTACGGGAGCCGGGGTGCGCATCGCGAGCGGGCGCCACCCGCATCGCGAATCGCATCCCGGCTGGAGGCGGCATCGCAGCGCCCCGGGTCAGTGGATCTGACCGGAGCGCTGCAGTGAGGAGAGTGTAGCGAGCGCTCCGGGGAGGAGCGGGGACCCGGAGCGCTCGGCGTAACACACACACAGACAGACAACCACACATGCACACACACACACACACACACACAGACAACCACACATGCACACACACACACACAGGCAGACAACCACACATGCACACACACACGGACAACCACACATGCACACACACACACACACACACAGACAGACAACCACACATGCACACACACACACACACACACACACAGACAACCACACATGCACACACACACAGACGGACAACCACACATGCACACACACACAGACAGACAACCACACATGCACACACACACACACACACAGACAACCACACATGCACACACACAAACGGACAACCACACATGCACACACACAGACACCCACACATACACATAGACAACCTTACCTGACCTGTGCTGCGCTTCTCTTCTCTCCGGCGGCGGCCTGACGAGTGGCGTCACTGACGTCCTGTGCGGGTCTGTGGAGGGACGTCACATGCGAGATGTCCCTCTTCAGACTCCTGCTGCCAGCCAACCGGAAACGCGGAGGAGGTCGGGGTAAGTGAAGCCTTCCGGTGTAACGAAGAAAACTGTGCCCTGAAGCGGAATGTGACCCTCCGCATAGGGACACAGTTGAGGGAGGGTAGTGGGAATGTAATGAGAGGGAACGGCCTGCAAAGCAGAAAACGGTGTCCCTGTGCGGAGGGTCACATTCCGCTACAGGGCACAGCTTTCTTCATTACACTGGCATTTAGCGCTGCTTGCATGAAGCAGAGCTAAATCCTGGGCGTCGGGCAATACAATTTATATATATACTTGGTGCGAGCTGTGTCGGCCGCCCGGCGCCCCTGTTGCTATGGCACCCTGTGCAGCCGCACAGCTCGCACACCCCTAAGGCCGGCCCTGTGTGTGTGTGTAGGCCTGGCTGGTAGTAACAGCAGCAAGTGTGATGGTGGACTGGAGGGAGTTGTAGTTATAGGACAGCAGGGGGTCCTTCCAGTATAACAAAACAACGTAGTCTGATGATGACAGGTGCTCAACCCCATGTGCAATTGTGCACTCATACAATGGGGTAGAGGACCCGCACCTTTGGACAAAAGTGGGGTTTCAATCCTGTGGTCCTTACAGTATCCCACCACATCTACCACCACCAGTCCCACTAGTGCTATGCTCGGCCACTGCATCCCCCTCCACCACCTCAGCAACACGCTCCAAAGGCTGACCGTGACCCAACTTGTCCGTGTGGCTCGTGCTTCTCCTTAGCACTAGGGGAGGAGCAAAGACAAAGATAACCTAACAGACCATTTGGGATGGACATTTCCACTGCGCCGTGTAACTGTAGACAATGAGGAATCCACTAACAGCTGGATCACCGTCATATCATCAGACTCTTCCTCCCCTGAGAAGACCTTATACCAGTCCACAAGGCCCGCACTATCCTCTGAAACCACACAACCTCTGGCAGGCAGTGATAGATTGGGACAGTTGACGCGGCTGCTACTATTCCCACCAGACACCTGACTTCTGCTGTTGCTACCTGTACTCCTGCTGGTACTGCCACCAACATTCTTACTGGCAGAGGGCATGGCCGGGGTATTCTGTCCTCTACCCATATTTCCATTCCTGTACAAGACATATATATATACAGTATATATATATATATATATATATATATATATATATATGTATTTTTTTTTATTATTATTATTATTTAACGCAGAAAATACAAACAAATCGGCCTAAAATGCCTATTTCACATTTATCACGCCTTTTAATGCGCATTTATTTTGAAAAACAGGTCAGCCCACTGCACAGAGGATGATTGAGATAGATAGATAGATATGAGATAGATAGATGTAAGATAGATAGATAGATAGATAGATATGAGATAGAAAGATATGAGATAGATAGATATGAGATAGATATATATATGAGATAGATAGATAGATAGATAGATAGATAGATATGAGATAGATAGATATGAGATAGAAAGATATGAGATAGATAGATAGATAGATAGATAGATAGATGTAAGATAGATAGATAGATATGAGATAGATAGATATGAGATAGATAGATATATAGATATGAGATAGATAGATATGAGATAGATAGATAGATAGATAGATAGAGAGATAGATGATAGATAGATAGATATAGTCAGACATCCAATTGTAGGATTCCCTTATTTGGGATTTAGGATTCTATGATCTGATCCTGGCTTGGCAGATCACTTATCCTCATATGTTGCTGTGATGGCGGTTTTTCTCTGTCACCTTCCGGTATGTTTTATTCATATACATGGCGGGTGTTATAATAATCCTCCCGGTGACATCTCCGTCGGTCTCCTGGGATCTTGGTCACATTTGGCAGCGGCTCCGCAGTCACGTTCTGCGCTGATCCGGCGGTGTCTGATCCCGCCATCCCTCTTGATAGTAGATGCACTGACTCCCGGAATAGCTTAGTCTGCACACAGCGCGGACACATCAGCAACTTCTCAGCTCTGCTGCATCTGCACATTTTATCATTTGCTCAGAAAAGTATCAACATAATAGACTTAAAATGCATATTCAAAGTTTTAATAGAAATCTAATGAATCATTGTGCGCGGTGGATGTCACTGCGGTGGTAATGGACTCATTATGCTCCTATACGGAGGGAGAGTTCTGCCGTATACTCCAGACACAGTCACATTTATTTTCGGGCAGCTGCTTAATGCTCGGGATAATGTACGGAGGAATCGGAGGAAATCACACGTCAGGAATAAATGTCCCTTAAAGGAGAACTCCACTTTTATTGACTTCCATACTCCACTTTTATTGACTTCCATTACTGAAATTGTTTCTTAAAGGGGTACTCCGGTGCTCCAGCATTTTTGAACATTTTGTTTACAATGCTCGGAGCCGGAGGCCATGATCGTGAAGTCATGGTCACGCCCCCTCGTGCCGTCACGCCACGTCCCCTCCATTCATGTCTATGGGAGGGGGCGTGTCGGCCCCCTCCCATAGACATGAATGGAGGGGGCGTGACGTGACATCACGAGGGGGTGTGGCCTTGACATTACGACCACTGCCGAAGGAACTCGGCATTTGTTTAGAACGCCGGGAGCTGCGGGAGATCGTGGGGAGATGTCTAGTAGCAGAGTACCCCTTTAATGCTGCCTAAATTTCCCTTGAATCCCCTGGCTTTGCAAAGAGAAGGAGTGAAGCCTTATCACTGCTCCTGGTCATGTGATCAGACCAACCTAATCACTTGGCTAGACTCCAGCAACCAAAAGCCTAAACTACTGAAACTTATAGGTTGCTTGGGGTCAGTTCACATTGGGTGCAGTTTTAATGCATTTTTTTATGCTGCATTCTTATTGACATGTTGTCGCCACCTTTTGCCCATGTTTTTGCAACAATTTTCCAAAAATGACATATTTTTACAGAAATTTGCACAAATTGTGGTAAACGGCACTTTTTTTTTCTTTTACCACAATGTTTAAAAAAATCCTGCAACAACAGGAAAGAACAGACATAAATGCAACATATGAACACAGCCTCTGAGGTATGTAACTACTATATATCCTGATCCCATAGAGATAGCAGCAGTATACAGATAGAGCTGTAGGGGATGTGTATAATAACTAGATATTCTGATTCCATAGAGATAGCAGCAGTATGCAGATAGAGCTGGAGGAGAGGTGTATAACTACTATATATCCTGATCTCATAGAGATAGCAGCAGCAGTATACAGATAGAGCTGGAGGAAAGGTGTATAACCACTATATATCCTGATCTCATAGAGATAGCAGCAGCAGTATACAGATAGAGCTGGAGGAAAGGTGTATAACCACTATATATCCTGATCCCATAGAGATAGCAGCAGTATACAGATAGAGCTGGAGGAAAGGTGTATAACCACTATATATCCTGATCCCATAGAGATAGCAGCAGAAGTATACAGATAGAGCTGGAGGAAAGGTGTATAACCACTATATATCCTGATCCCATAGAGATAGCAGCAGTATACAGATAGAGCTGGAGGAAAGGTGTATAACCACTATATATCCTGATCCCATAGAGATAGCAGCAGTATACAGATAGAGCTGAAGGGGAGGTGTATAACCACTATATATCCTGATCCCATAGAGATAGCAGCAGCAGTATACAGATAGAGCTGGAGGAAAGGTGTATAACCACTATATATCCTGATCCCATAGAGATAGCAGCAGCAGTATACAGATAGAGCTGGAGGAAAGGTGTATAACCACTATATATCCTGATCTCATAGAGATAGCAGCAGCAGTATACAGATAGAGCTGGAGGAAAGGTGTATAACCACTATATATCCTGATCCCATAGAGATAGCAGCAGTATACAGATAGAGCTGGAGGAAAGGTGTATAACCACTATATATTCTGATCCCATAGAGATAGCAGCAGCAGTATACAGATAGAGCTGGAGGAAAGGTGTATAACCCTTATATATCCTGATCCCATAGAGATAGCAGCAGTAGTATACACAGACAGGAATAGGAAGGCAGCAAACTTGAAGGAAAGCAGGTGCAGACTGCGGTCAGGCTCTGGTCCTCAGCCCCCACACAATACAGCAAACAAAGGCGCACTCCAAGATGGTGAATCAAATAAGTGGCTTTCATTTCATCCACAGGTGTGCGACATTTCAGTCACCTCTTGTGACCTTTGTCAAGCAGCATCTCTTGGTCCAAGTCAGGAGCGGCCATGAAGATCATCTCTATGTCTGGAGGACCTGTCCAGTCCAGGATTCCACAGACAATCCATTGATTTGAATGAGCCATGTGTAATGCTTCGGTTGTCCTGTGGTGGCGCTGTAGGGAATAGTGTTGAGCAGCATAGGCCATATTCGAATTCGCGATATTTCGCAAATATATGGACGAATATTTGTCATATATTCGCTAAATTAGCATATTCGTAATATTCGCATTATATTTTCGCATATGCGAAAATTAGCATAAACGAACATTTGCATGTGAAAATTACCATATGCGAAAAATTTGCATAAACGGAAATTCGCATATGCAAATTTTCCCATATGCGAAAATTCGCACACCAGTCTCACACAGTAGTATTACAGCCTTCTTTACACCACACAAGCTGGAAGCAGAGAGGGATGATCACTGTGATGTGTACTGTGAAAAAAAAAAACAATATTCGTAATTTCGAATATATAGTGCTATATTGGCGAATATTCGCGAATTGCATTGCGAATATTTGCGAGCAACACTAGTGTTGACCACCAGACGAAGGGGCAGCCGACACGCCCCCTCAAAAAAAGCGCTATGGCAGAGCCAGAGATATCCAAAGGCAGCGCTGCATCAGTCCCCCAAAAATGTGAGTTCCTGGATTTAAATATCTATATTCAGGATGGCTGTTCGCATACTGCCAACTATTTTAACCCCTTAAGGACTGAGCCCTTTTTCACCTTAAGGACCCGGCCATTTTTTGCACATTTGACCACTGTCACTTTAAACATTAATAACTCTGGAATGCTTTTAGTTATCATTCTGATTCCGAGATTGTTTTTTTGTGACATATTCTACTTTAACTTAGTGGTAAAATTTTGTGGTAACTTGCATCCTTTCTTGGCGAAAAATCCCAAAATTTGATGAAAAATTAGAACATTTTGCATTTTTCTAACTTTGAAGCTCTCTGCTTGTAAGGAAAATGGATATTCAAAATATATATTTTTTTTATTCACATTTCCAATATGTCTACTTTATGTTTGCATCATAAAATTGATGAGTTTTTACTTTTTGAAGACACCAGAGGGCTTCAAAGTTCAGCAGCAATTTTCAAATTTTTCACAAAATTTTGAAACTCGCTTTTTTTCAGGGACCAGTTCAGGTTTGAAGTGGATTTGAAGGGTCTTCATATTAGAAATACCCCACAAATTACCCCATTAAAAAAACTACACCCCCCCCCCCCCCAAAGTATTCAAAATACCATTCAGTCAGCGTTTTAACCCTTTAGGTGTTTCACAGGAATAGCAGCAAAGTGAAGGAGAAAATTCACAATCTTTATTTTTTACACTCGCATGTTCTTGTAGACCCAATTTTTTAATTTTTACAAGGGGTAAAAGGAGAAAATGTATACTGATATTTGTAGCCCAATTTCTCTCCAGTAAGGACATACCTCATATACCTATGTAAAGTGTTTGGCGGGCGCAGTAGAGGGCTCAGAAGCGAAGGAGCGACAAGGGGATTTTGGAGAGTATGTTTTTCTGAAATGGTTTTTGGGGGGCATGTTGCATTTAGGAAGCCCCTATGGTGCCAGAACAGCAAAAAAAAAAAACACATGGCATACCATTTTGGAAACTAGACCCCTTGAGGAACATAACAAGGAATAAAGTGAGCCGTAATACCCCACAGGTGTTTCATGACTTTTCCATACATAAAAAAATAAATAAAAAAATTTCACAAAAATGTGTTTCCCCCCAAATTTCACATTTTTGCAAGGGTTAATAGCAGAAAATACCCCCCACAATTTGTAACGCCATCTCTTCTGAGTATGGAGGTACCCCATAAGTTGGCCTGAAGTGCACTACGGGCAAACTACAATGCTCAGAAGAGAAGGAGTCATATTTGGCTTTTTGAGACCAAATTTTTGCTCAGGGGGCATGTCGCATTTAGGAAGCCCCTATGGTGCCAGGACAGCAAAAAAAAAAAAACACATGGCATACCATTTTGGAAACTAGACCCCTCGGTGAACGTAACAAGGGGTTAAGTGAACCTTTATACCCCACAGGTGTTTCACGACTTTTGCACATGTAAAAAAAAAATATTTTTTTTACCTAAAATGCTTGTTTTCCCAAAAATTTTACATTTTTAAAAAGGGTAAAAGCAGAAAATACCCCCAAAAATTTGTAACACAATTTCTCCCGAGTACGGCGACACCCCATATGTGACCCTAAACTGTTGCCTTGAAATACGACAGGGCTCCAAAGTGAGAGCGCCATGCGCATTTGAGGCCTAAATTAGGGATTGCATAGGGGTGGACATAAGGGAATTCTACGCCAGTGATTCCCAAACAGGGGGCCTCCAGCTGTTGTAAAACTCCCAGCATGCTTGGACAGTCAACGGCTGTCCAGCAATACTGGGAGTAGTTGTTTTGCAACAGCTGGAGGCTCCGTTTTGGAAACGGTGGCGTACCAGACGTTTTTCATTTTTATTGGAGAGGGGAGGGGGGCTGTGTAGGGGTATGTGTATATGTAGTGTTTTTTACTTTTTATTTTATTTTGTGTTAGTGTAGTGTTTTTAGGGTACAGTCGCACGGGTGGGGGTTCACAGTAGTTTCTCGCTGGCAGTTTGAGCGGCAGCAGAAAATTTGCCGCAGCTCAAACTTGCAGCCGGATACTTACTGTAAACCTCTGCCCATGTGAGTGTACCCTGTACATTCACATTGGGGGGGGGGGGACATCCAGCTGTTGCAAAACTACAACTCCCAGCATGCGCTGACAGACTGTACATGCTGAGAGTTTTAGTTTTGCAACAGCTGTAGGCACACTGGTTATGTATCACTGAGTTTGTGACCTTCCTCAGTGTTTCACAACCAGTGTGCCTTCAGCTGTTGCAAAACTACAACTCTCAGCAGTCACCGACAGCCAATGGGCATGCTGGGAGTTGTAGTTATGCAACCAGCAGATGCACCACAACTCCCAGCATGCACTTTAGCTGTTTGTGCAAGCTGGGAGTTGTAGTTATACAACAGCTGAAGGTACACTTTTCCATAGAAAAAATGTGCCTCCAGCTGTGGCAAAACTATAAGTCCCAGCATGCCCATAAGGGAATGCTGGGAGTTGTGGTGGTCTGCCTCCTGCTGTTGCATAACTACAGCTCCCAGCATGCCCTTTTTGCATGCCGGGAGCTGTTGCTAAGCAACAGCAGGAGGCTGTCACTCACCTCCTGCTGCTGCTCCGCTGCAGGTCAGTCCCTCGCTGCCACCGCCGCTCCTGGGGCCCCGATCCCAACAGGGACGCCGGGGATTGGGGTCCCCAGCACCCGGAGTCGTCTTCCCGCACCCACTCACGTCCTCCGGAAGAGGGGCGGAGCGGGTTGCGGGAGTGACACCCGCAGCACGTGCCCTGATTGGTCGGCCGGTAAATCCGCCGACGAATCAGGGCGATCGTGAGGTGGCACCAGTGCCACCTCACTCCTGCAGGCTCTGGCTGTTCGGGCCGTCAGAGACGGCCCTGATCAGCCAGTAAATCCGGGTCACCAGGTCACTGGAGACCCGGTTGACCCGGAATCGCCACAGATCGCTGGACTGAATTGTCCAGCAATCTGCGGCCATCACCGACATGGGGGGGCATAATGACCCCCCTGGGCGATATGACGGGATGCCTGCTGAACGATTTCAGCAGGCATCTGGCTCCGGTCCCCAACCGGCTAGCGGTGGGGACCGGAATTCCCACGGGCGTATGGATACGCCCTGCGTCCTGAAGAGGTTAAGTAGGTGGATGCAAACAGCTACCTCGACTTTAACAGTTGCCATCTTAAATAATGGAAGAAGAACATTCCATTCGGTCAAATGAAAAGAATCCGAAGGAATTGTTCTTCCACTAAAAAATGCCAGCAACAACTAGATAACCTGGAGGATCGTTTTAAACAAAAAGGGTATCCCAAACCTCTTATACAAGGAGCACGCCAGAGAGTGGATGAATTAGAACAAAGTGCTTGCTTGGAAAATAATAAACAGGGTAATGCAGAGGGGGGTTATAATGAGGAATTTGATTTTGTTTTTCTAACTAGGTATTACACTTCACACACCAATATTTTTTTTTATTTTTTTTTGTATAGGTAATATCACCAGCTCATATTATTGTGCCATGATTACTGGCACCATATGTAGTCCCCCAGTTATTCTTCTTTAGATGTTTTCCGTGTCCTGTGCAGTATCTCTGCCAGAAGTCCACTTGATGGCCCCCGTGGTGGTCTACACCCCGAAGTCATCAATTTTTACTCTAAGAGAGACACTCTTTCTGGAGACGGTCAACAATAACCTCTGCATGGTGGAATAATAGGTCACGATGTTTATCAGGATCAGTAGAAGCATCACCCACTCGATGATTATGATGGGGATTTCACGGATCTCGTCCCAGTCTTCATCATTATAGAATAAATCCTTTAATGTTTCATATCCAAAATAGAAAACTACACAGACAAAAGTCAGGCCACAGCAGGTGCATCTACTATGGTGGATGACTTTTTTTTGCTCCTGGTAATTTATACATCTGGATGGACTGCCCAAGGTAGTGTAAGGCTTCACATGTAATGGAAATTATCGTGCTGACAAAGTGTATCCTGGGATATTCTTCGGGGGACAATACATGCATAACAGCTGTGGCAAAACAGGAGGCCCACACAATGGCCAGCAGGATCCTCTGGATCAGGACTTGATGACCAATGAACTCTTCAGTATGCATAACCATATACTTATAAATAAGAAAGGTTAGTACCAAAGTGCCAATGGACGTCCCTATGAATCCAATTCTGAATAATATGCTTTCAGGAAAGAAATTTCCCACGCCACTGTGAAGGAAAAGAAACCAATGTTATTATGGATATTTCCTCACTCCCAACCCATGAAATAAGAATCATGTGCTTGTTTATCTTACCTGATGCTCATCAGTGGTGAGGCGGCATGGCCGAGGACGACCGTCATGATGTAGCTGGTGGCAAGCCAGGCCGCACACCAAAACGCCAACAGGAGGGGGACGAACCCCAGTCCTTTTAGCTCCATTTCAGACAAGTAGAAGAAGAAGACGCTAATCTCACCAATCTCACTAATCTCACTGGAACAATCTACAGACTGAAGGCTTGGGCGGCTGTCAGTGGAATGTCAGGACTCCAGCTGTCTATGACATCACATGTGACATGTCAGAATGACTGCTTGTTTATTGGAGCTGCCATGATTTAGTATCTGCTATAGACAGAACCTGATGTTTTTACTATGGACCTTACAGACCCCAGAACCCAAGTAATTAGTGCAGGGGCTCCATTTTGATCATCTCATATTTCACATTATTTGAGTTCCAGGGCTCAGATACATTTGCACCCTCTATAGCAGTGGTCTTCAAGCTGTGAACCACCAACCGCTGCAGAACGACAACTCCCAGCATGCCCAGACAGCAACTACGCATAAGGAAATAGTCTAATTAAACTTTTCTTATATATAGAATCCCTGAAATCTCCAATCTCTCCTTTTATTGGTTTATGATCTGTGTTACTTATTTGTAAAAAACAATGTTTCTGATTGTCTTCCCCCCACACACTTATGGGCTATCTCTTCAAACGACTTTATTTGACCTAAAGCGTATAATTGATTTATATAAATAAGCCCCTTTTCATCCAAAAGAGTGAATCTTTAATTTTAAGGAATTCTTTAAGTGCTTTATACGACCATAATGAAGTAAAGTCAAAACTCCATGTGATTTTAAAAAAATTTTAAGTTCCTCCCATACTTTATTATATAGATATGCATGGGTGTAGTGAGTATCCCAGCTTCCAAAATCTCAAAAATATCCTTATAACGACCCATTAGGGTATGTTCACACTATAGTGTGTGAACGGAATCTCCGCTCGCTGAATTCAGTGAGCGGAGATTCAGACGGGCAGCCGGCGGCGGCGGTAGGACCGGGCGGCACTGAGCCGTCACCATTGACAGCTATGCAGTGCTCGCGGACTTCCGTGCAAAGAATGAACATGTTCTTTCTTTGCGCGGAACAATTTCAGCGGCGCTGAAATTACGCAGTGTGAACGGGTCTCGCGGAAACCCATTCACACTAATGTTAAGTTCACACCGCGGAATTCGGCTGTCGGAATTCCGCCCGTGGAATTCCGCGGGAATTCCGTAGTTTGAACATACCCTTAGAGAGAAAAAATAGGACTACATTTTCCCTCCTTCTCATAATAGTCTGCAATTTTGGTGCTAAAAAGTACCTAAAAAAAAAGTGCCCAACCCCCATCGTGATCAGCTAATGTTAAAGAAACATATTTCATTCTCGTGCTTTCCTGCCCCAAAGTAGTGAATTTAATAAAGAAATAAGAGCTTGGAACCATTTTTCTGATATCCATACAGTATAGAAACATAGAATGTGTCGGCAGATAAGAACCAATTGGCCCATCTAGTCTGCCCAATAATCTGAATCCTATCAATAGTCCCTGGCCCTATCTTATATGAAGGATAGCCTTATGCCTATCCCTATCTTATATGGAGGATAGCCTTATGCCTATCCCATGCATGTTTAAACTCCTTCACTGTATTTGCAGCAACTAGTGTTGTTCACGAATATTCGCAATTCGAATTTTTTTTTGTGCTTATGTGAAAATATGTGCGCATATGCGCAAATTTGCGAATATTGAGCCCTCCCTTCATTAATGGTATAGAGAACTGTGACTAGTGCATCAACTCTGTGATTTTTTGCCCATTAAAACCAATAGGCTAATTGTGGTCTATGGGGATCTCACTGCATGTAAGATAAGCAGGACCATCTCGGCAGTACAGTGGGATGGGAGACCGTCACTGGTTCGAGTCCCAGGGTGGACAGTGTTACAGTGTTGTGGTTAAACTTTACTTTCCTGGAAAAGCTGTTGAGTTGCCTATAGCAACCAATCAAATTGCTTCCTTCATTTTTCAGAGGCTTTTTCAAAAATGAAAGAAGCGATCTGATTGGTTGCTATGGGCAACTCAGCAGATTTTCCTGGAAAAGTTTCTGAGTTGCCCATAGCAACCAATCAGATTGCTTCCTACATTTTTCAGAGGCCTTTTCAAAAATGAAAGAAGCGATCTGATTGGTTGCTATGGGCCACTGCACAACTCTTCCTCTACACTGGTTTTGATGAATCTCCCCCATAGAGGGAGAACTATCAAAACCTGTCCAGAGGGAAAGTTTCTGAGTTGCCCATAGCAACCAATCAGATTAATTCCTTCATTTTTCAGAGGCTTTTTCAAAAATGAAAGAAGCGATCTGATTGGTTGCTATGGGCAACTCAGCAGCTTTTCCCCATAGACCACAATGGGCCTACTGGTTTCAATGGGCAAAAAATCACAGAGTTAATGCACTAGACACAGTTCTTTATACAATTAACCCCTTAAGGACCGGGGTTTTTTCCATTTTTGCATTTTCGTTTTTTGCTCCTTGCCTTTAAAAAATCATAACTTTTTCAATTTTGCACCTAAAAATCCATATGAGGGCTTATTTTTTGCACCACCAATTCTACTTTGTAATGACATCAGTCCTTTTGCCCAAAAATCTACGGTGAAACGGAAAAAAAAATCATTGTGCGACAAAATTGAAAAAAAAAACGCAGTTTTGGGGGCTTCCGTTTCTACGTAGTACATTTTTCGGTAAAAATAACACCTTATCATTATTCTGTAGGTCCATACGATTAAAATGATCCCCTACTTATATAGGTGATTTTGTCGGACTTCTGGAAAAAATCATAACTACATGCAGGAAAATTAATACGTTTAAAATTGTCATCTTCTGACCCCTATTATTTTGCCGTGTATGGGGTGGTATGAGGGTTCATTTTTTGCGCCGTGATCTGAAGTTTTTAATGGTATCATTTTTGCATTGATAGGACTTATTGATCGCTTCTTATTCATTTTTAAATGAGATAAAAAGTGACCAAAAATGCACTATTTTTTTGCGTGCACGCCATTGACCGTGCAATTTAATTAATGATATTTTTTTAGAATTTGGACATTTTCCCATGCGGTGATACCATATATGTTTATTTTTATTTACACTGTGTTTTTTTTTTTTATTGGAAAAGGGGGGTGATTCAAACTTTTAATAGGGGAGGAGTTAAATGATCTTTATTCACTTTTTTTTTCACTTTTTTTTTGCAGTGTTATAGGTCCCATAGGAACACTGCAACACTATAACACTGCACACACTGATCTCTTATACTGATCATTGTTATCCCATAGGGACCTATAACACTGCACACACTGATCTTCATCATTGATCACCGGTTTCTCATAAGAAACCAGTGATCAACGATTCTGTCGCATGACTGCTCATGCCTGGATCTCAGGCACTGAGCAGTCATTCGTCGATCGGACAGCGAGGAGGCAGGTAGGGGCCCTCCCGCTTTCCTGTATGCTGTTCGGGATGCCTCGATTAGCCGCGGCTATTCCGAACAGCCCGACTGAGCTAGCCGGCAACTTTCACTTTCGCTTTTAGCCGCGCGGCTCAGCTCTGAGCGCGTGGCTAAAGGGTTAATAGCGCGCGGCGCCGCGATCGGCGCTGCACGCTATTAGAGGCGGGTCTCGGCTTCACTATGACGCCGGGCCCGCCGTGATATGACGCGGGGTTACTGTGTAACCCCGCGTTATATCAGGAGAGCAGGACCAAGGACGTACCGGTACGTCCTTGGTCCTTAAGGGGTTTAAGGGGTTAAAGGGGTACCTTTTTTCTTTTAAATCAACTGGCTCCGGAAAGTTAAACAGATTTGTAAATTACTTCTATTAAAAAATCGTAATCCTTCCTCTACTTATTAGCTGCTGAATACTACAGAGGAAATTATTTTCTTTTTGGAATGCTCTCTGATGACATCACGAGCACAGTGCTCTCTGCTGACGTTATTATAATAATAATAAGTCTTTATTTATTTATTGTTGTCCTTAGTGGGATTTGAACCCTCTCCAGCTCCACTATATCTTTCTTGTATATTGGTGCCCAGTACTGTACACAGTATTCTATCAGAGGTCTGACTAGTGATTTGTACAGCGGTAGAATGATTTCCTTGTCGTCGGCATCTATGCCCCTATTGATGTACCCCATGATTTTATTAGCCTTGGCAGCAGCTGCCCGACACTGGTCACTACAGCTAAGTTTACTGTTACCTAAAACTCCTAAGTCCTTTTCCATGTCAGTCGTCCCAAGTGTTCTCCCATTTAATACATCATCCCAGCTCGGATTTTTCTTCCCCATGTGCATTACCTTACATTTATCAGTGTTGAACCTCATCTGCCACTTCCCAGCCCAAACCTCCAACCTATCCAGATCCATTTGTAACAGTGCACTGTCCTCTATAGTGTTTACCGCTTTACAGAGTTTGGTGTCATCTGCAAAGATTGCTACTTTACTATTCAACCCCTCTGCAAGGTCATTCATGTATATATTAAATAGGACAGGACCCAAGACGGACCCCAGTGGTACCCCACTAGTAACAGTCACCCAATCAGAATAAGTACCATTAATAACTACCCTCTGTTTCCTTTCACTGAGCCAGTTACTTACCCACTTGCACACATTCTTCCCCAGCCCAAACCTTCTCATTTTATGCATCAACCTTTTATGTGGAACCGTATCAAATGCTTTGGAAAAATCCAGATATACGACATCCAGCGATTGCCCCTGGTCCAGTCTGGTGCTTACCTCCTCATAAAAGGTGATCAGGTTAGTTTAACGGGATCAATCCCTCATAAATCCATGCTGATATGGAGTCATACATTTATTTTTATCAAGATATTCCAAAATAACATCTCTTAAACTAACAGGTCTATAATTCCCAGGGTCACCTTTTGACCCCTTCTTAAATATTGGCACCACATTTGCCATAAGCCAGTCCTGGGGAACAGTCCCTGTCACTATAGAGTCCCTGAATATTAAAAATAGGGGTCTGTCTATTACATTACTTAATTCCTTTAGAACATGGGGGTGAAGGCCATCTGGACCTGGTGATTTGTCTATTTAGATTTTTTGTAGGTGGCACTGTACTTCTTCCTGGGTTAGACAGGTGACCTGTACTTCTTCCAGGGTTAGACAGGTGACCTGTACTGGGGAGTTTACCTTATCATACTGTATTTCACCTGGCATTTCATTTTCCTCAGTGAATACAGTGGAGAAGAATTTGTTTAGTATATTTGCTTTTTCCTGATCCCCGTTTATAATTTCTTCCTCGTCATTTTTTAAAGGGCCAACACTTTCATTTTGATATAATTAAAGAACATTTTGGGGTTAGTTATACTCTCTTTGGCAATGAGTCTTTCTGTCTCTATTTTTGCGGCTTTTATCTGTTTTTTTTTACATATTTCACATTTTTCTCTATAGCTTTTTAATGCTTCTTCACTGCCGTCCTGTTTTAGTAATTGAAATGCTTTATTTTTGTCATTTATTGCCCCCTTAAAATTTTCATTCATCCATATTGGTTTTCTTTTATTTCTGACCCTTTTATTCCCATAAGGTACATACATCTTACAGTGAAAATGTAAGATATTTTTAAAAGTCTCCCATTTAGTGTCAGTATTGTTCTTTTTGAGGACATTATCCTATTTTATATTGTTATGGGCTTCTCTGAGTTGATCGGACTTTGCCTTCCTAAAGTTCATTGTTTTTGTGGCCCCTCGAGAGATTCCCTTATTGAAGAACAAGTTATAATGTATTAAATTATGATCACTATTTCCTCTGTGTCCATCTACTTGCACATTAATTACTCTGTCAGGTACAGTACGTTGGTAAATATTAAGTCTAGTAGGGCGCCCCCTCTGGTCAGGCCCTGCACCATTTGAGACAGATAATTGTCTTTAGCTATAGTCAGAAACCTGTTTCCTTTTAAGTCAGCCCAGTTCTCCATGAACCCAAACCCCTCCTTCCTACACCAGCTTCTGAGCCATTTGTTTACCTCCCTGATCTCCCGCTGCCTCTCTGGTGCGGCTCGTGGTACAGGGAATATTTCAGAAAATACTACCTTGGAGGTCCTTGCCTTAAGCTTGCAGCCTAAGTCCCTGAAATCCTTTTTAAGGACACTCCATCTACCTCTTACTTTGTCATTGGTGCCAATATGTACCATGACTGCTGGGTTTTCTCCAGCCCCACCCAGCAACCTGTCAACTCGATCCGCGATGTACCGAACTCGAGCACCAGGAAGACAACACACTGTTTGGCGATCCCGGTCTTTGTGACAGATCGTCCTGTCTGTCCCCTAATAATTGAGTCCCCCACCACTAGTACCTGTCTGGCCTGCCCTGCTCTCCTCCCTTCCTCCTTACTGGAGCAGACACCCCCCTGGCGGTCAGAGGCAGAGTCCTGCTGCAGTACCGCTAGCTCTGAAATGGCATCCCCCTCATCTGCCAACCGGGCAAACTTGTTGGGGTGTCCAGATCAGGACTAGCCTCCCTGACACTTTTCCCTCTACCCCTCCAGATCAGGACTAGCCTCCCTGACACTTTTCCCTCTACCCCTCCAGATCAGGACTAGCCTCCCTGACACTTTTCCCTCTACCCCTCCAGATCAGGACTAGCCTCCCTGACACTTTTCCCTCTACCCCTCCAGATCAGGACTAGCCTCCCTGACACTTTTCCCTCTACCCCTCCAGATCAGGACTAGCCTCCCTGACACTTTTCCCTCTACCCCGTTTTCTAACTGTAACCCAGCTAACTGCCTGACTGTCCTGCACCTCCGTCCCACTATCCTCCCCCACCTCTACCCCAGAGAGTACCTGCTCAGTGAGCAGGAGGCTCCTCTTCGGGCTGTCCCTGCATCTCAGTGTTGCCAGTTGCTCCTCTAGATCCAGGATCTGGGCTTCCAAATGAGCAACTCGCACACATCGCGCACAACAATATGCACCTCAAACTGTTGTTCAAGGATTGTATACATTGCGCAAGATGCACACTGGACTGCCTTTTCCAACATGGAGGTCATACTAGATTTGGGGATTGCAAAAATTAACAGAAAAGAAAAGAAAAAATCTAATATTTCAATTTAAACTTCCTGAATTTAAAGTCCCTTAATTTTAAGTCCCCTCACTTTTATACTCACTCACTTGTATGCTTCACACTCTTGTATAGAGACAAACAATCGCTAGCTCAACATAGTGTATTTGCTTTATATTTATCACAACCACAACCACCTCTCTTCCACTGCCTGGAAGTGAATTCACTTTTTTTTTTTTTTTTCATTTACACATCCGAATTTAACGAAAAGTCGTCAAAGACCTGTGGGGTTTTAAGGCTCACTGGACCCCTTGGTACGTGCCTTGAGGGGTGTAGTTTCCAAAATGGTATGCCATGTGGGGGTTTTCTGCTGTTCTGGCACCATAGGGGCTTCCAAAATGTGACATGCCCCCCAAAAACCATTTCAGCAAAAATTCACTCTCCAAAATCCCATTGTTGCTCTTTCCCTTCTGAGCCCTCTACTGCACCAGTCGAACACTTTATATACACATGTGAGGTATTTCCTTACTCTAGAGAAATTGGGTTACACATTTTTGGGGGCTTTTTCTCCTATTACCCCTTGTAAAAATTCAAAAACTGGGTCTACAAGAACATGCGAGTGTAAAAAATGGAGATTTTGAATTTCCTCCTTCACTTTGTTGCTATTCCTGTGAAACACCTAAAGGGTTAACACACTTATCCAAATGTCATTTTGGATACTTTAAGAGGTGCAGTTTTTATTATGGGGTCATTTGTGGGGTATTTCTAATATGAAGGCCCTTCAAATCCACTTCAAAACTGAACTGGTCCCTGAAAAATTCCAATTTAGAAAATTTTGTGAAAAATTGGAAAAGTGCTGCTGAACTTTGAAGCCCTCTGATGTCTTCCAAAAGAAAAAACCTGTCAACTTTATGATGAAAATATAAAGTAGACATATTGTATCTGTGAATCAATATATCATTTATTTGGAATGTCTGTTTTTGTTACAAGCAGAGAGCTTCAAAGTTAGAAAAATGCTACATTTTCAATTTTTTCATCAAATTTTGGAATTTTTCACCAAGAAATGATGCAAGCCTCAACAAAAATTTACCACTAACATGAAGTAGAATATGTCACAAAAAAACAATCTCAGAATCAGAATGAAAAGTAAAAGCATTCCAGAGTTATTAATGCTTAAAATGATAGTGGTCAGATGTGCAAAAATGGCTGGGTCCTTAAGGTGAAAATGGGCTGGTTCCTTAAGGGGTTAAACCCCACTGGCATTTGACAGATCTTTGGAACAGTGGGCTGTGCAAATGACACTGGCATTGGCACCTGTGAGATGTAAATGCTCACTGCACTTCTTATTAGGGGTGTAGTTTCCAAAATGGGGTCACATGTGGGGGGGGGGGTTCATTGTTCTGGCACCATGGAGGCCTAAACGCACATGGCCTTCAATTTCAGCCAGATTCTCTCTCCAAAAGCCCAATGGCGCTCCTTCTCTTCTGAGCCCTGTAGTTCACCCGCAGAGCACTTTACATCCACATGTGGGGTATTTTCTGACTCAGAAGAAATGGGGTTACAAATTTTGCGGGGCTTTTTCTCCTATTACCCCTTGTGAAAATGATAAAAGTGGGGTAAACAACAGCATTTTAGGGAAAAAAATATAATTTTTTTTATTTTCACCTCCAACTTTAACTAAAATTTGTCAAACACCTGTGGGATGTTAAGGCTCACTATACCCCTTGTTACTTTACGTGAGGGGTGTAGTTTTCAAAATGGGGGTCACATATGGGTGTTTTTTTATGTTTATGTCAGAACTGCTGTAACTACCAGCCACCCCTGTGCAAATCACCAGTTTAGGCCTCAAATGTATATGGTACACTCTGTTTACACTAACATGCTGGTGTAGACCCAAAATGTACCTTTTCTTAACGGGTAAAAGAAGAGAAAAAAAATTTGTAACCCAAAACTGTTGCCTTGAAATATGAGAGGGCTCCAAAGTGAAAGAGCACCAAGTGCATTTGAGGCCTAAATTAGGGATTTGTATCCACCACCAAATTACCCTACGGCAGTGCTTCCCAAATAGGGTGTCTCCAGCTGTAGCCAAACTCTCAGCATGCCAGGACAGTCAATGGCTATGCCGATGTTCTGGCTAGTGTTGAGCAGCATAGGCCATATTCAAATTCGCGATATTTCGCGAATATATGGACGAATATTCGTCATATATTCGCTAAATTCGCATATTCGTAATATTCGCATTATATTTTCGCATATGTGAAAATTAGCATAAACGAAAATTTGCATGTGTGGAAATTACCATATGAGAAAAATTTGCATAAACGAAATTTGCGATATTCGCGAATAATATTCGCATTGCGAATATTTGCGAGCAACACTAGTAGGGAAATGAAACACTTCCTGCCAGGTCAATCTGTAGGACACTTTGTGGTCATTCTATGAACCTTCTAAGAAGGAATCGCTCAAAGCGGGAAAAACCCTCGAGTAATTCCTCTTGAATTCTCTGCTTAGAAATAATTAACCCCTGCTTTGCCATTGACTTCAATGTATTTTACTCCGCAATGTTCACACGGCATAAATTCCGCTCGAGGAATTCCGACGCCGAATTCCGTTCTGCTGGAAGAAAGAACATGTTCATTCTTCACGTGGAATACGCCAGCAGAAGTCCATTGAAGTCAATGGTAAAAAAAAATTTGGCTTGAAATCGTTTCCGCATGGAATTTGCGCAGAATTTGCCTGAAATTTGCACGGAAATTCCACACGAAAAAATTAATAAAAAAATAAAAAGAGAAATCCCAATTGGTGGTTGTAGTCCAGCAAAAAAAAAAACTGTTTCCTCGCAGAATTCCGCGTTAATTCCGCACAATTTTCGCACAAATTTAGTGGGGAAAAAAACGTAAATTTTGCGGAGGAATTTGTACGCGAGCATTTCTCTCCTATTTCTCAGTGTGAACAAACACTAAGGAAGAACGTTAATAAATAGAATATAATCCACACATCACACTACATCCCCTCGTCACGTGACGCCATGCCCCCTCCCTTCATGTCTATGGGAGGGGGGGGGGTGGTGTGATGTCATGAGGGGGCGTGGTGTCACAAGGGGGCGTGTGATGTCATGTCTCCAGACACGGAAACTCAGCGTTCTAAAAATGCTGTTTAGAACGTCGGATTCTGCACGGAGATCACAGAGGGTCCCAGCAGCGGGACCCCCGTGATCAGACATGTTATGCCCTATCCTTTAAATGGGGGATAAAATGTCTCTGAGCGGAGTACTCCTTTAAAGGGGTTATCCAGGAAAAAACTTTTTTTTTATATATCAACTGGCTCCGGAAAGTTAAACAGATTTGTAAATGACTTCTATGAAAAAATCTTAATCTTTTCAGTACTTATGAGCTTCTGAAGTTAAGGTTGTTCTTTTCTGTCTAAGTGCTCTCTGATGACATGTGTCTCAGGAAACGCCCAGTTTAGAAGCAAATCCCCATAGCAAACCTCTTTTAAACTGGGCGTTTCCCGAGACAGGTGTCATCAGAGAGCACTTAGACAGAAAAGAACAACCTTAACTTCAGCAGCTCATAAGTACTGAAAGGATTAAGATTTTTTTATAGAAGTAATTTACAAATCTGTTTAACTTTCCGGAGCCAGTTGATATATAAAAAAAAGTTTTTTCCTGGAAGACCCCTTTAACATAAGCTTCTAAGGAAGAACGTTCATAAATAGAATATCATCCGCAAATTTTTATTACATTTTTTCTAGGCATAAGGTTTATCTCGGTTATTACTATTCTGAAAACATCTTTAAGGGTTTCATGTTCGTTTTTTTGGCGCCGTCCTATTCTTTCTTCTACAAACAAAAGTAGAGCATCTCGCCACCCACCAGGGAATACACGGACACTTTCATATTAAGGAATTGTGACAATTAAATTCTCCGTTTTGGAAGCTCCGAATATTTATTCCTTGGACTTTTTATTTATTTTTTAATTTTTTTTATTTATTTTTTCTTTATAAATGATTGTTCAAAAGGGAATTGATCCTTTTTATACTTTAACACGCTTTTCAACATGAAGGGGATTTAGAGAGAGTTGTGTTGGAAAGAGACATTAAATGCGGAGATAAGTGGAGACATGAATATGTATGGTCACACCGCCGCCGAGTCAGGCCCCAGTATTCCCTCCGCGGATTCTCTGCGCTGACTCCTCAAACAATATAAGATGGAGGCCGGACTGGGTTTACTGGGGCACTCACGATTGTGATGATAAAGACACTCCGCAAAACCAATCAGAGCCCGACTCTACAATGGCGAGCAACAACGTTGCAACAGAACTGTCTATGAATGGTGGTTTCCATAGGCTTAAAGGGGTACTCCACTGTAAATATCTTATCCCCTATCCAAAGGATACGGGATAAGATGTTAGATCACTGGGGACCCCCACGATCTCGGGACCAGCAGCGTCGGCGGCGGCCGGAAAACGTAAGCTTGCGTTTTTCGCGTTCGTGAACTCATGCCATACCGACTCCATTCATGTCTATGGGAGGGGCGTGGAGGCCGGCATCTCCAGTCATTGGGCATGCAGCGAAGGTGGGACCCCCGCAATCTAACATCTTATCCCCTATCCAAAGGTGTTTATGGCGGAGTAAAGGGGTACTCCCCCCAGAGACATCTTATCCCCTATCCAATGGGGTTAAGATGTCTGATCGCAGGGTCCCACCGCTGTGACCCCCGCGATCTCCATGTAGCACCTGTGCCGCACCCGTGCCGCACCCGACATTCTAAACAGTATGTTTAGAATGCTGGGTTTCCGTGGCCGGAGACATGACGTCACACCACATTCCCCTCGTGACGTCACACCACGCCCCCTCCATTCATGTCTATGGGAGGGGGCGTGACGGACGTCACGCCCCCTCCCATAGACATGAATGGAGGGGGTGTGGCGTGATGTCACAAAGGGGGCGTGACATCACAAGTGGGCATGGCGTGATGTCACGTCTCCGGACATGGAAACCCAGCATTCTAAACATACTGGGGAAGATTTATCAAAACCTGCCTAGAGGAAAAGTTACTGAGTTGCCCATAGCAACCAATCAGATCGCTTCTTTCATTTTTCAGAGGCCTTTTCAGAAATGAAAGAAGCGATCTGATTGGTTGCTATGGGCAACTGGGCAACTTTTCCTCTAGGCAGGGCATGATAAATCTCCCCCACTGTTTAGAATGCCGGGTTCTGCACGGAGATCACAGAGGGTCCTAGCGGCAGGACCCCCGTGATCAGACATCTTATCTCCTATCCTTTAAATAGGGGATAAGATGCCTCTGGGTGGAGTACCCCTTTAACATGAAGCTACTGGACTTTGTGACAGAACCCAAACTCAACTGGTTTCTGTATTTGTGGTAGAGGGACCATCACACGCGGCAAGGTGCAACTACTACCTCTGTCCCCTTCTAGCTAACACCCTTGAGTCTCCCATTTTGGCTTACAGTGTAGTCCTATAGATGGTTCTAGAGATTGGCCTATTGACTGGGAACTAACCAGATCGGTTCAAGATTCAGCTTCATCAGAAACAGAACTGTCTTGGATTGGTTTCAGATAAATCATTCAAAATGGCGGCAGGCCCGTTGCTACACGACAGGCAAACCAAGCAATGTCTTTGGGCCCCGAGCTGGCCCGGGGCCCGGAGCAGAGCTGGTGCTTGTTGTGCCGGGCCGTCCTCCTGCCCTTATCCTGGTTCGGTAGATCGCCTTTTCAGCCCGCCGGGCAAGCAGTGCGAGAGCATGGAGTGGGAGGCAGAGACTAAAGCTGCTCGGCCTCCGGCTCCTATTTTTGTGCCCGTCTCACCTGTAGTTGCCGGGAACTTAGGATGTCCCCGCCCCAAGTTAAGTGTCGTACAGCTACGTGCATCGGCATCGTATTGACGTTCCCTCACGTCACGTCATCCTCCATGTCTATTTTGCTTGGGGCCCCCAAATTCCTTCAAACGGCACTGAATGGCGGTTGCCATTTTAGTGATCAGAAGAAGAGATGGAGTTAGGGATTGGACAACCTAAGCCTAACCTGAACTTCCAACCTGCTAATTCCATGTCTTTCTGAAGCTCTTCACATCGTGAGGCAAATCGTGGTTGAGACCAAGTTATGGTGAAATGATCGTCTTTCCACCTCTGTATTATGGCCCCAACAGAGCTCACTGGCACATTCAGAACATTCAGTTTAGAAATGCGCCTGTAACAAACGCCATTGTTATGTTCTGCAACAATTAGGGTGTGAAGGTCTGTAGACAGCTCTTTGCTTTTCCCCATCATGAAATGTGTCTTGTGTGACACCTCGGGAATAAGACCATTTTGTATCCATTAGATGGGACTGAACCTGCTTAGAATAATTTACACTGACAAGGGGCTGGATTGCTTTTTAACTACTGTTAGGTTTCAGTTGTTGTCTTGGCTTTCCAGGCCTTTTTGCACCTCCTTTTCTTCATATATTCAATACTTTTTCGCTGTGTCATTTCACATTATCACACATAAAGTATCTTACCTGATCTTATATGTTTTGACGTCTTTGTATGTATGGATTACTTGGTTGTTACCAACATCTGGGTAAAATTTCATGGCAACACCCGGAAATACTGTATATTTAGTGAGAAAAATGGTGACACGTTGAATACTTATTTCATCAGCTGTACATGACTTTTATGGGCAGTCAGGACAATTTCAGATCTGAATCGAATTCATTGACTGATTCTACGGAATCGAATCTCATCTCTAGATGGCGCTTTGAAGACATAAAGGGAGATTTATCAAAACCTGTCAAGAGGAAAATGCCCATAGCAACCAATCAGATCGCTTCCTTCATTTTTCTGATGCCTTTTCAAAAATGAAAGAATCAATCTGATTGGTTGGTATGGGCGACTTATAAATCTCCCCTATTATCTTCTGGAGACCTATTTGTCCCAAATAGAGAATCCAGACATCCGTGTAGTCCTAGACATTTGATGTTTAGAGTTTTCCTTCAGCTCAGTGATTTAAAGGAGTACTCCAGGATAGAAAAATGTATCCCCTACCCCAACTGTCGGACACCATCCACCCCCCACGATCTCCCACCTGGTGCCCTGGCTCTCCTCCAAAATGGACTGTGTTGACCACCATACAAAGCTGTGGCCGACATGAACTCCCCCCCCCCCCCAGCGGTCGGACCCCCAGCGATCTGACACTTATTCCCTATCCTCAGGATAGGGGATACATTTTTCTAAAGGAGTACTCCTTTAACTATAGTAAGGGACTTTACTCCACTGTGACCACCTTCTGCATATTATTTTCTCATTTCTGCTCCGTCTTCACCTCTTCTTATTGACCATCCAGGATGAAGTCTTCTACAGGCCCTTCTAATATTCAGTGTGATAAGTAAGTGCACCCTGAGTGAATGTTACGCCGAGCGCTCCGGGTCCCCGCTCCTCCCCGGAGCGCTCGCAACATCCTCGCGTTTGCAGCGCCCCGGTCAGACCTGCTGACCGGGTGCGCTGCAATACCTCTCTCAGCCGGGATGCGATTCGCGATGCGGGAGGCGCCCACTCGCGATGCGCATCCTGGCTCCCGTACCTGACTCGCTCTCCGTCGGTCTTGTCCCGGCGCGCGCGGCCCCGCTCCTTAGGGCGCGCGCGCCGGGTCTCTGCAATTTAAAGGGCCACTGCGCCACTGATTGGCGCAGCTGGCTTAATTAGTGTGTTCACCTGTGCACTCCCTATTTATACCTCACTTCCCCTGCACTCCCTCGCCGGATCTTGTTGCCATTGTGCCAGTGAAAGCGTTCCCTTGTGTGTTCCTAACCTGTGTTCCAGACCTCCTGCCGTTGCCCCTGACTACGATCCTTGCTGCCTGCCCTGACCTTCTGCTACGTCCGACCTTGCTCTTGTCTACTCCCTTGTACCGCGCCTATCTTCAGCAGTCAGAGAGGTTGAGCCGTTGCTGGTGGATACGACCTGGTTGCTACCGCCGCTGCAAGACCATCTTTGCGGCGGGCTCTGGTGAATACCAGTAGCAACTTAGAACCGGTCCACCAGCACGGTCCACGCCAATCCCTCTCTGGCACAGAGGATCCACCTCCAGCCAGCCGAATCGTGACAGTAGATCCGGCCATGGATCACGCTGAAGTTCCACTGCCAGTTGTCGCCGACCTCACCACGGTGGTCGCCCAGCAGTGGCAACAGATAGCGCAACAAGGCCACCAGCTGTCTCAACTGACCGTGATGCTACAGCAGCTACTACCACAGCTTCAGCAATCATCTCCTCCGCCAGCTCCTGCACCTCCTCCGCAGCGAGTGGCCGCTTCCGGCCTACGATTATCCTTGCCGGATAAATTTGATGGGGACTCTAAGTTTTGCCGTGGCTTTCTTTCACAATGTTACCTGCACTTGGAGATGATGTCGGACCAGTTTCCTACTGAAAGGTCTAAGGTGGCTTTCGTAGTCAGCCTTCTGTCTGGGAAAGCTCTGTCATGGGCCACACCGCTCTGGGACCGCAATGACCCCGTCACTGCCTCTGTACACTCCTTCTTCACGGAGATTCGAAGTGTCTTTGAGGAACCTGCCCGAGCCTCTTCTGCTGAGACTGCCCTGCTGAACCTGGTCCAGGGTAATTCTTCTGTTGGCGAGTACGCCATCCAATTCCGTACTCTTGCCTCCGAATTATCCTGGAATAATGAGGCCCTCTGCGCGACCTTTAAAAAAGGCCTATCCAGCAACATTAAAGATGTGCTGGCCGCACGAGAAATTCCTGCTAACCTGCATGAACTTATTCATCTGGCCACCCGCATTGACATGCGTTTTTCCGAAAGGCGTCAGGAGCTCCGCCAGGATATGGACTTTGTTCGCACGAGGCGGTTTCTCTCCCCGGCTCCTCTCTCCTCTGGTCCTCTGCAATCCATTCCTGTGCCTCCCACCGTGGAGGCTATGCAAGTTGACCGGTCTCGCTTGACACCTCAAGAGAGGACACGACGCCGCATGGAGAATCTGTGCCTGTACTGTGCCGGTACCGAACACTTCTTGAAAGATTGTCCTATCCATCCTCCCCGCCTGAAAAGACGTACGCTGAGTCCGCACAAAGGTGAGACAGTTTTTGATGTCAACTCTGCTTCTCCACGCCTTACTGTGCCTGTGCGGATATCTTCCTCTACCTTCTCCTTCTCTGCCGTGGCCTTCCTGGATTCCGGATCTGCAGGAAATTTTATTTTGGCCTCCCTCATCAACAGGTTCAACATCCCGGTGACCAGTCTCGCCAGACCCCTCTACATCAATTCTGTTAACAATGAAAGATTGGACTGTACCGTGCGTTACCGCACGGAACCTCTCCTAATGTGCATCGGACCTCATCACGAAAAAATTGAATTTTTGGTCCTCTCCAACTGCACTTCTGAAATTCTTCTTGGATTACCGTGGCTTCAACGCCATTCCCCAACCCTTGATTGGTCCACAGGAGAAATCAAGAACTGGGGTACTTCTTGTCTCAAGGACTGTCTTAAACCGGTTCCCAGTACTCCCTGCCGTGACCCTGTGGTTCCCCCTGTATCCGGTCATCCTAAGGCTTATATGGACTTTATTACAGACTTGCCCTCATCCCGTGGCAACACAGTTGTTTGGGTGGTCGTTGATCGATTTTCCAAGATGGCACATTTTATTCCTCTTCCTGGTCTTCCTTCAGCGCCTCAGTTGGCAAAGCAATTTTTTGCACACATTTTTCGCCTTCATGGATTGCCCACGCATATCGTCTCGGATAGAGGCGTCCAATTCGTGTCTAAATTCTGGAGGGCCCTCTGTAAACAGCTCAAGATTAAATTAAACTTCTCTTCTTCTTATCATCCCCAATCCAATGGGCAAGTAGAAAGAATTAACCAGGTCCTGGGTGACTATTTACGGCATTTTGTTTCCTCCCGCCAGGATGACTGGGCAGATCTTCTACCATGGGCCGAATTCTCATACAACTTCAGAGTCTCCGAATCTTCTGCTAAGTCCCCATTTTTCGTGGTGTACGGCCGTCACCCTCTTCCCCCCCTCCCTACTCCCTTGCCCTCTGGTTTGCCCGCTGTGGATGAAGTGACTCGTGATCTTTCCACCATATGGAAAGAGACACAAAATTTTCTTTTACAGGCTTCATCCCGCATGAAAAAGTTTGCCGATAAGAAAAGAAGAACTCCCCCCATTTTTGCTCCCGGAGACAAGGTATGGCTCTCCGCTAAATATGTCCGCTTTCGTGTCCCCAGTTACAAACTGGGACCACGCTATCTTGGTCCTTTCAAAGTCTTGTGCCAGATTAACCCTGTCTCTTACAAACTCCTTCTTCCTCCTTCTCTTCGTATTCCCAATGCCTTCCATGTCTCTCTCCTTAAACCACTCATCATTAACCGCTTCTCTCCCAAACTTGTTTCTCCCACTCCTGTCTCCGGTTCTTCTGACGTCTTCTCCGTGAAGGAAATTCTGGCCTCCAAGACGGTCAGAGGGAAAAAATTTTTTTGGGTGGATTGGGAAGGCTGTGGTCCAGAAGAGAGATCCTGGGAACCTGAGGACAACATCCTAGACAAAAGTCTTATCCTCAGGTTCTCAGGCTCCAAGAAGAGGGGGAGACCCAAGGGGGGGGGGGGTACTGTTACGCCGAGCGCTCCGGGTCCCCGCTCCTCCCCGGAGCGCTCGCAACATCCTCGCATTTGCAGCGCCCCAGTCAGACCTGCTGACCGGGTGCGCTGCAATACCTCTCTCAGCCGGGATGCGATTCGCGATGCGGGAGGCGCCCGCTCGCGATGCGCATCCCGGCTCCCGTACCTGACTCGCTCTCCGTCGGTCTTGTCCCGGCGCGCGCGGCCCCGCTCCTTAGGGCGCGCGCGCGCCGGGTCTCTGCAATTTAAAGGGCCACTGCGCCACTGATTGGCGCAGCTGGCTTAATTAGTGTGTTCACCTGTGCACTCCCTATTTATACCTCACTTCCCCTGCACTCCCTCGCCGGATCTTGTTGCCATTGTGCCAGTGAAAGCGTTCCCTTGTGTGTTCCTAGCCTGTGTTCCAGACCTCCTGCCGTTGCCCCTGACTACGATCCTTGCTGCCTGCCCTGACCTTCTGCTACGTCCGACCTTGCTCTTGTCTACTCCCTTGTACCGCGCCTATCTTCAGCAGTCAGAGAGGTTGAGCCGTTGCTGGTGGATACGACCTGGTTGCTACCGCCGCTGCAAGACCATCCCGCTTTGCGGCGGGCTCTGGTGAATACCAGTAGCAACTTAGAACCGGTCCACCAGCACGGTCCACGCCAATCCCTCTCTGGCACAGAGGATCCACCTCCAGCCAGCCGAATCGTGACAGTGAAGGTGACCTCTTTAGATCCAGCAATTCCAATAAAACATCGATTTATTCGTTTTTCAACAGCATAAAAATCTTGCGCAGATAGCACTCACAGCACACCACCTAACCAGTGAAACACAGTTACATGGACGCGTTTCGAGCGCATGCGCTCGAAACACGTCCATGTTGCTGTGTTTCACTGGTTAGGTGGTGTGCTGTGAGTGCTATCTGCGCAAGATTTTTAGGCTGTTGAAAAACGAATAAATCGATGTTTTATTGGAATTGCTGGATCCATTCCGAATTTCTTCATACACTACGTATCGAGCTGGGCCAGGCTGAGGATCCGTGCAAAACCATTGGTGTTACGCCGAGCGCTCCGGGTCCCCGCTCCTCCCCGGAGCGCTCGCTACACTCCTCTCACTGCAGCGCTCCGGTCGGTTCCACGGACCCGGGGCGCTGCGATACCGCCTCTGGCCGGGATGCGATTCGCGATGCGGGTAGCGCCCGCTCGCGATGCGCACCCCGGCTCCCGTACCTGACTCGCTCTCCGTCAGTTCTGTCCCGGCGCGCGCGGCCCCGCTCCCTAGGGCGCGCGCGCGCCGGGTCTTTGCGATTTAAAGGGCCACTGCGCCGCTGATTGGCGCAGTGGTTCCAATTAGTGTTTACACCTGTGCACTTCCCTATATCACCTCACTTCCCCTTCACTCCCTCGCCGGATCTTGTTGCCTTAGTGCCAGTGAAAGCGTTTCCTTGTGTGTTCCTAGCCTGTGTTCCAGACCTCCTGCCGTTGCCCCTGACTACGATCCTTGCTGCCTGCCCCGACCTTCTGCTACGTCCGACCTTGCTTCTGTCTACTCCCTTGTACCGCGCCTATCTTCAGCAGCCAGAGAGGTTGAGCCGTTGCTAGGGGATACGACCTGGTCACTACCGCCGCAGCAAGACCATCCCGCTTTGCGGCGGGCTCTGGTGAAAACCAGTAGTGACTTAGAACCGATCCTCTAGCACGGTCCACGCCAATCCCTCTCTGGCACAGAGGATCCACTACCTGCCAGCCGGCATCGTGACAGTAGATCCGGCCATGGATCCCGCTGAAGTTCCTCTGCCAGTTGTCGCTGACCTCACCACGGTGGTCGCCCAGCAGTCACAACAGATTGCGCAACAAGGCCAACAGCTGTCTCAACTGACTGTTATGCTACAACAGTTACTACCACAGCTCCAGCAACCATCTCCTCCGCCAGCTCCTGTACCTCCTCCGCAGCGAGTGGCCGCTTCTGGACTACGACTATCCTTGCCGGATAAATTTGATGGGGACTCTAAGCTTTGCCGTGGCTTCCTTTCCCAATGTTCATTACACTTGGAGATGATGTCGGACCAGTTCCCCACTGAAAGGTCTAAGGTGGCTTTCGTAGTCAGCCTGCTGTCTGGAAAAGCCCTGGCTTGGGCCACACCGCTCTGGGACCGCAATGACCCCGTCACTGCCTCTGTACACTCCTTCTTCTCGGAAATTCGAAGTGTCTTTGAGGAACCTGCCCGAGCCTCTTCTGCTGAGACTGCCCTGTTGAACCTGGTCCAGGGTAATTCTTCCGTTGGCGAGTATGCCGTACAATTCCGTACTCTTGCTTCTGAATTATCCTGGAACAATGAGGCCCTCTGCGCGACCTTTAAAAAAGGCCTATCCAGCAACATTAAAGATGTTCTGGCCGCACGAGAAATGCCTGCTAATCTTCATGAACTTATTCACCTAGCCACTCGCATTGACATGCGTTTTTCCGAAAGGCGTCAGGAGCTCCGCCAAGATATGGACTCTGTTCGCACGAGGCGTTTCTTCTCCTCGGCTCCTCTCTCCTCTGGTTCCCTGCAATCTGTTCCTGTGCCTCCCGCCGTGGAGGCTATGCAGGTCGACCGGTCTCGCCTGACATCTCAAGAGAGGACACGACGCCGCATGGAGAACCTCTGCCTGTACTGTGCTAGTACCGAACACTTCCTGAGGGATTGTCCTATCCGCCCTCCCCGCCTGGAAAGACGTACCCTGACTCCGCACAAAGGTGAGACAATCCTTGATGTCCACTCTGCTTCTCCACGTCTTACTGTGCCTGTGCGGATGTCTGCCTCTGCCTTCTCCTTCTCTTCTGTGGCCTTCTTGGACTCTGGATCTGCAGGAAATTTTATTTTGGCCTCTCTCGTCAACAGGTTCAACATCCCAGTGACCAGTCTCACCAGACCCCTTTACATCAATTGTATAAACAATGAAAGATTGGACTGTTCCATACGTTTCCGCACGGAGCCCCTTCTAATGAGCATCGGATCTCATCACGAGAGGATTGAACTTTTGGTCCTCCCCAATTGCACCTCGGAAATTCTCCTTGGACTTCCCTGGCTTCAACTTCATTCCCCAACCCTGGATTGGTCCACTGGGGAGATCAAGAGTTGGGGGCCCTCTTGTTCCAAGGACTGTCTAAAACCGGTTCCCAGTAACCCTTGCCGTAACTCTGTGCTTCCTCCAGTAACCGGTCTCCCTAAGGCCTATATGGACTTCGCGGATGTTTTCTGCAAAAAACAAGCGGAGACTCTACCTCCTCACAGGCCTTATGATTGTCCTATCGACCTCCTCCCGGGCACTACTCCACCCCGGGGCAGAATTTATCCTCTCTCTGCCCCAGAGACTCTTGCCATGTCTGAATACGTCCAGGAGAATCTAAAAAAGGGCTTTATCCGTAAATCCTCCTCTCCTGCCGGAGCCGGATTTTTCTTTGTGTCCAAAAAAGATGGCTCTCTACGTCCTTGCATTGACTACCGCGGACTTAATAAAATCACGGTTAAGAACCGCTACCCCTTACCCCTCATCTCTGAACTCTTTGATCGCCTCCAAGGTGCCCACATCTTTACTAAACTGGACTTAAGAGGCGCCTATAACCTCATCCGCATCAGAGAGGGGGATGAGTGGAAAACAGCATTTAACACCAGAGATGGACACTTTGAGTATCTGGTCATGCCCTTTGGCCTGTGCAACGCCCCTGCTGTCTTCCAAGACTTTGTTAATGAAATTTTTCGTGATCTGTTATACTCCTGTGTTGTTGTATATCTTGATGATATCCTAATTTTTTCGGCCAATCTAGAAGAACACCGCCAGCATGTCCGTATGGTTCTTCAGAGACTTCGTGACAATCAACTCTATGCTAAAATTGAGAAATGTCTGTTTGAATGCCAATCTCTTCCTTTTCTAGGATACTTGGTCTCTGGCCAGGGACTACAAATGGATCCAGATAAACTCTCTGCCGTCTTAGATTGGCCACGCCCCTCCGGACTCCGTGCCATCCAACGTTTTTTGGGGTTCGCCAATTATTACAGGCAATTTATTCCACATTTTTCTACCATTGTGGCTCCTATTGTGGCTTTAACCAAAAAAAATGCCGATCCCAAGTCTTGGCCTCCTCAAGCGGAAGACGCCTTTAAACGACTCAAGTCTGCCTTCTCTTCGGCTCCCGTGCTCTCCAGACCTGACCCATCTAAACCCTTCCTATTGGAGGTTGATGCCTCCTCAGTGGGAGCTGGAGCTGTCCTTCTACAAAAAAACTCTTCCGGGCATGCTGTTACTTGTGGTTTTTTTTCTAGGACCTTCTCTCCGGCGGAGAGGAACTACTCCATCGGGGATCGAGAGCTTCTAGCCATTAAATTAGCACTTGAGGAATGGAGGCATCTGCTGGAGGGATCAAGATTTCCAGTTATTATTTACACCGATCACAAGAACCTCTCATACCTCGAGTCTGCCCAACGGCTGAATCCTCGTCAGGCCAGGTGGTCTCTGTTCTTTGCCCGATTTAATTTTGAAATTCACTTTCGGCCTGCTGATAAGAACATTAGGGCCGATGCTCTCTCTCGTTCCTCAGATGCTTCTGAAATTGAACTCTCTCCTCAACACATCATTCCTCCTGACTGCCTGATTTCCACTTCTCCAGCCTCCATCAGGCAAACTCCTCCAGGAAAGACCTTTGTTTCTCCACGCCAACGCCTCGGAATCCTCAAATGGGGTCACTCCTCCCATCTCGCAGGTCATGCGGGCATCAAGAAATCTGTGCAACTCATCTCTCGCTTCTATTGGTGGCCGACTCTAGAGACTGATGTGGTGGACTTTGTGCGAGCCTGCACTATCTGTGCCCGGGATAAGACTCCTCGCCAGAAGCCCGCTGGTTTTCTTCTTCCTCTGCCTGTTCCCGAACAACCTTGGTCTCTGATTGGTATGGATTTTATTACTGACTTACCCCCATCCCATGGCAACACTGTTATTTGGGTGGTCGTTGATCGATTCTCCAAAATGGCACATTTCATCCCTCTTCCTGGTCTTCCTTCAGCGCCTCAGTTGGCTAAACAATTTTTTGTACACATTTTTCGTCTTCACGGGTTGCCTACGCAGATCGTCTCGGATAGAGGCGTCCAATTTGTGTCTAAATTCTGGAGGGCTCTCTGTAAACAACTCAAGATTAAATTAAATTTTTCTTCTGCATACCATCCTCAATCCAATGGACAAGTAGAAAGAATTAACCAGATCTTGGGTGACTATTTACGACATTTTGTTTCCTCCCGCCAGGATGACTGGGCAGATCTTCTACCTTGGGCCGAATTCTCGTATAATTTCAGAATCTCTGAATCTTCCTCCAAATCCCCGTTTTTCGTGGTGTACGGCCGTCACCCTCTTCCCCCCCTCCCTACCCCCTTGCCCTCTGGTCTGCCCGCTGTGGATGAAATTTCTCGTGATCTCTCCATCATATGGAGAGAGACCCAAAATTCTCTCTTACAGGCTTCTTCACGCATGAAGAGATTCGCGGATAAGAAAAGAAGAGCTCCTCCCATTTTTTCCCCTGGAGACAAGGTATGGCTCTCCGCCAAATATGTCCGCTTCCGTGTCCCTAGCTATAAGTTGGGACCACGCTATCTTGGTCCTTTCAAGATTTTGCGCCAGATTAATCCTGTCTCTTACAAACTTCTTCTTCCTCCTTCTCTTCGTATTCCTAATGCCTTTCATGTTTCTCTTCTTAAACCACTTATCATTAACCGTTTCTCTCCCAAATCTGTTCCCCCCACTCCTGTCTCCGGCTCCTCGGACATCTTCTCCGTCAAAGAAATTTTAGCATCTAAAAAGGTCAGAGGGAAAACCTTCTTTTTAGTGGATTGGGAGGGTTGTGGTCCAGAAGAGAGGTCCTGGGAACCTGAGGACAATATCCTGGACAAAAGTCTGGTCCTCAGGTTCTCAGGCTCCAAGAAGAGGGGGAGACCCAAGGGGGGGGGTACTGTTACGCCGAGCGCTCCGGGTCCCCGCTCCTCCCCGGAGCGCTCGCTACACTCCTCTCACTGCAGCGCTCCGGTCGGTTCCACGGACCCGGGGCGCTGCGATACCGCCTCTGGCCGGGATGCGATTCGCGATGCGGGTAGCGCCCGCTCGCGATGCGCACCCCGGCTCCCGTACCTGACTCGCTCTCCGTCAGTTCTGTCCCGGCGCGCGCGGCCCCGCTCCCTAGGGCGCGCGCGCGCCGGGTCTTTGCGATTTAAAGGGCCACTGCGCCGCTGATTGGCGCAGTGGTTCCAATTAGTGTTTACACCTGTGCACTTCCCTATATCACCTCACTTCCCCTTCACTCCCTCGCCGGATCTTGTTGCCTTAGTGCCAGTGAAAGCGTTTCCTTGTGTGTTCCTAGCCTGTGTTCCAGACCTCCTGCCGTTGCCCCTGACTACGATCCTTGCTGCCTGCCCCGACCTTCTGCTACGTCCGACCTTGCTTCTGTCTACTCCCTTGTACCGCGCCTATCTTCAGCAGCCAGAGAGGTTGAGCCGTTGCTAGGGGATACGACCTGGTCACTACCGCCGCAGCAAGACCATCCCGCTTTGCGGCGGGCTCTGGTGAAAACCAGTAGTGACTTAGAACCGATCCTCTAGCACGGTCCACGCCAATCCCTCTCTGGCACAGAGGATCCACTACCTGCCAGCCGGCATCGTGACAATTGGGAGGTGAGCTGAAGATTTTTCTTTTCTTTTCATTCTGACCTCTTTAGATGCCTGATACCATTGTGTAAATGCATTACTTTATGCTTCCACGCTTACATCAATGGGTACTCCGCCCGCGGACATCCGAATGCGGGGGGTCCGGCCACTGGGACCTGTTGCGATCTCTGGGCGGCACCCCAGCGTTGCAAACATTTTTGTTTAGAACGCTGGGTTCGGGGGGCCATGATCGTGATGTCACGCTACGTCCCATCCATTAATGTTTATTAAAGGGGGCATGATGGCTGTGGTCGCTTGCCATGCCCCCTCCCTTACACATGAATGGAGGGGGCGTGGTGTGTCGTCTTGACCACTGCCCCCCAACCCAACGTTCTAAACAAAAATGTTCACAAGCCGGGGTGCCGCCCAGAGATTGCGCTTTGGATAGGAGTCCGGCTTTGGATAGGGGACAAGATGTCTGGAGTGCCCCTTTAAGTGTTCCCCAACCAGTATGCCTTCAGCTGTTACAACTCCTATCGTGCCCATACAGCCATTGGCAAACACTGACTTACTTGTTGACTGTAAATAACTTATTCATATTGTTTCCAAACATTTTAGAACATCCATTATCACATTTCGGGTTATAAATATAAGATGCGCCCGGGGCAATATTACTCATCACATCCCACTCAGGACCCTTACATAATACTGGATGAAGACTGTCCTCAGCTCCCCCGACTCTCACCGAACTTCTCCAAGTGGTCAGGGTCTCGCCAACTTCTGGCAGGGCAATTACTATTAGGCAGGGTTCACACTACGGAATTTCTGACCAGAATTCCCCTTCTTAATTTCGGTCGGAAATTCCGCAGCATGAAGTTCAAATGCAAGGGAATGGGTTTTCCGTTAACCCATTAACAATATGGAATTTTCTGGGAGGAATTTCCATCAGAAAATCACGATCAAATAATTCCGCCAGGACATTAAAGGAGTACTCCGGGGGAAAACTATTTTTTAAATCAACTGGTGCCAGAAAGTTAAAGGGGTAGTCCAGTGGTGAAAAACGTATCCCCAATCCTAAGGATAGGGGATAAGTTTGAGATCGCGGGGGGGGGAAGGGGGGCGCGATCTCTCTGTACGGGGGCCAGGCTCTCTGGCCAGATAGTGGGTGTCGACCACTGCACGAATCGGCGGCCGACACGCCCTCTCAATACATCACTATGGCAGAGCCGGAGATTGCCGAAGGCAGCACTCCGGCTCTGCCATAGAGTTGTATTGAGGGGGCATTTCGGCCGCCGCTTTGTGCTGTGGTCGACAAGCCCCCTTCCCGCGGGCTGTCGGGGCCCCGTACAGGAGATTGCGGGGGCCCCAGCGGTCGGACCCTCCGCGATCTGCAACTTATCCCCTATCCTTAGGATAGGGGATGAGTTGTTCACCACTTGTTCACCACTGGATATCTCCTTTAAACAGATTTGTAACTTAAATCTATTAAAAAATCTTAATCCTTCCACTACTTATCAGCTGTTGTATGCTACAGAGGAAGTTCTTTTCTTTTTGAATTTCCTTTCTGTCTGACCACAGTGCTCTCTGCTGACACCTCTGTCCATGTCAGGGACTGTCCAGAGTAGGAACAAATCCCCATAGCGAACCCAGTCTGCTCCGGACAGTTCCTGACATGGACAGAGGTGTCAGCAGAGAGCACTGTGGTCAGACAGAAAAGAAATTCAAAAGGAAAAAACTTCCTGTGGAGCATACACCAGCTGATAAGTACTGGAAGGATTAAGAATTTTAAGTAGAAGTAATTTACACATCTGCTTAACTTTCTGGCACCAGATGATTTAAAAAAAGAAAATAAAAAATTTACACCGGAGTACCCCTTTAAACCTGCTCAGTGTTCTGGCGAAATCGGCGCTACAGACATTTTCATCCTGATAGACGGCAATGTCCGTGCGGTCCTGAATCATTCGGCGCTGGTCACACTAGGAATCTCTGGCCAAAATTTTGTTTGGTTGGGAATTCCGAAGTGTGAACCCTACTGATGTGAGATCTTCTTCTGATGTTAGGTGGATTATCTGAAGACAATGGAATCAGTCAAGGGGGGAGATATATTAAGGGTAAGTGGCCAATTGGTTCTTGATGTCGAAGTTGGAAACAGGATAAATGGGCAAATGTAAGGATCTTCGGGACTGTGATAAGGGTTTGAATAATGATGTGTAGATTACATGGTCAGAGCAGCTCCAGAATGGCTGGGTATGTAGTGGTTACCATATTTTTCGCCGTATAAGACGCACTTTCTCTTCCCCAAAACTGGGGTGGGGGGGGGAAAGTTGGTGCGTTTTATATGGCAAATACACATTAAAACCCTGTCCTATCGCGGCGGTCCCTGCGGCCATCAACAGCCCGTTACCCGCGGCTAATACAGGACATCACCGATCGCGGTGATGCCCTGTATTAACCCTTCAGAGGCGGCGATCAAAGCTGACCAGCTGCGTCTGAAGCGAAAGTGACACTAACCCGTTTGCTCAGTCGGGCTTTTCTGGAAATCGCGGCGTCCCGAACAGCTTACAGGACACCGGGAGGGACCTTACCTGCCTCCTCGGCGTCTGCTCCGTGCCGGGATCCCCTGCATGGCCGGCGCTCTCCTTCGTCGTCATCACGTCGTCGCGCACGCCGTCCCGTCATCCAATAGGAGCGGCGTGCGTAGCGACATGATGGTGGCAACGGAGAGCGAGGATGCCGGGCAGCAGAGATGTTCTGGAGCGACGGGGACACCTCGGGGACGCGGCAAAGGCGATGGAGCGACATCCAGGGCAGCGGTGACGAGCGGTGACGGGTCCGGAGCGGCGGCGACTCGTGTGTGTTACCTCCTATACCAGTGGTCTTAAACCTGCAGACCTTCAGATGTTGCAAAACTACAACTCTCAGCATGGGGGAGTTGTAGTTTTGCAACATCTGGAGGTCCACAGGTTGAAGACCACTGTCCTATACTTTACATTGTATTTGGTTCAGAATCTTTTTTTTTCTAGATTTTCCTCCTTTAAAGGGGTACTCCGGTGAAAACCTTTTTCTTTTAAATTAACTGGTGGCAGAAAGTTAAACATATTTGTAAATTACTTCTATTAAAAAATCTTAATCCTTCCTGTACTTATTAGCTGCTGAATACTACAGAGGAAATTCTTTTCTTTTTGGAATGTTCTCTGATGACATCACGAGCACAGTTCTCTCTGCTGATGTTATTATAATAATAATATTAAGACTTTATTTATTGTTGATCTTAGTGGGATTTGAACCCAAGTCCCCAGCACTACAAGGCAGCAGTGCTAACCACTAAGCCACCATGCTGCCCTTAGCATACATCTGCTATGCATGGTTGCTAAAATGGACAGAGATGTCAGCAGAGAGCACTGTGCTCGTGATGTCATCAGTGTTCCAAAAAGAAAGGAATTTCCTCTGTAGCATTCAGCAGCTAATAAGTACTGGAAGGATTAAGATTTTCTAACAGAAGTAATTTACAAATATGTTTAACTTTCTGCCACCAGTGGATTCAAAAGAAAAAAGGTTTTCACCGGAGTACCCCTTTAAAATTGGGTGCGTCTTATATGCCGGAGCGTCTTACGGCGAAAAATACGGTAGTACCTACCAAAAGTGTCCAAGGAAGAACGACCAGTGACTAGTGTTGAGTACGAATATTCGCAATTTGAATATTTATTGCGAATTTCAAATATTGGCAAATATGGTAAATCTAGCGCTAAATATTCGTAATTACGAATATTCGTAATTTTTTTCCACCCAGAACACATGACGTGATCTCATCCCTCCCGGCTTTCAGCTTGTGGTCTAAAGAAGGCTCCTATACTATTTACTGTATTAGACTGGAGAGCGAATATTCGTGAATATCGTCCCTAAAATTAGATGGGTAGATAGATAGTGACGATATTCGCGAATATGACGACAATATTCAAAATGAAAAATGTCATAGACCCATTATCCCTTCTGTATAGACCAAGAATAGACCAAGGATTAGGAGAAAGATAGATAGATAATATAGATAGGTAGATAGTTATCCGCATGCGCATACGCGCATGCAAATACGTGCATGTGGATTTACGCAAAGCAAATATGTTGAATATGCGAATTTCGCGAATATAGGACGAATATTCTTCCATATATTCGCAAAATATCGTGAATTCAAATATGGCCTTTGCCGCTCATCACTACCAGTGACCAGGGACAGGGTGAAGGATAGCCTATCTGGTCCGATCTTACAGAAGAGCTGCTGTAGAGCAAACTGTGTATGTGATGTCCCAGTATGGGATGATGTGGCCCCGTACTGTCCTCCTGTCCTGTCAGGCAGAGTCCCTGCATGTCCCCAGGGCTCCCCTGCAGCATAACCCCATTATGTATATAGGTTTGCCTCATTTAATGTACTGTTGCTTTAATGTTTGTACCACAAGATTTTTACCATATAGGCTCCTTACACAGCCCCCCTATATAACCAGGGGAGGGGCTGCAATCTTGCTCTTTCCTGCTGAGGTCCAGTCCAGTCAAGTTGTTCCAGTGTCTGTGTCCAGAGCATTGGAGGCCTCAAGCCTAAAGTCTGCAGCCACAAGTCGGTCATCAGTAAGTCAAGTCATCTTAGTCAGTCACCATCTCTGTCAAGTCCATCTGTAGTAACCGTGGCCTGCACTAAAGTCAGTCTAACTACTGCAAGTCCCAGCAAGCCTGCGAGGTCCCCCTGTGCCACTGGTCACCTCCCTGGGATATTTGGCTGTACTGCAAAACTATATCACCTGTCTTGCCTCAGTAAAGCTGCCGTTATCCTTAATCTTGTGTTGGTGTCTTCATTGCCCCCTGCCTAACCCAGTATCAGTGGTATTATCTTCGGGTGGTTAAGGCTAAACCAAACCCTGGTGTCATGACAAGAAGGGGTTAATACCATCTGCCCCTTGGGCCAGAACATCTGCCCTGCATTTACCTTGCATTGCACCCCAACTCCATCTTACAGGATACGGGTGTGCGCCATTTACCACAGGCAACAATTCCTCCCCCCTAGTCTGCACTGTGTCCAAAACTGTCTGAAAAAGTTGCATGCCAATGCAACTGAATTTGTGCCAGAAACAGTGTACGGGACTTTTGTCATTGCAGAGTATTTATTAGCGGTGCCTGTGAAATAGAGGGGGAGGTGAAGGAAAGACTGTTAAGTGTCACTGTGCAGTGTGAGAAATCAGTACCTGAAAGAGTTAATCTGGTCTGGTGTTTCCCACGTGTGAGTGGTTGCAGCTCCGCTCTGTCAGTCCCCAGCGGTGATGCCTCTTCAGTGTTGCGAGGAGGAACTAAGGATCCGCCCTGTGTTGTACAGTAGAAGACTTTGCTAACTGGACAAAAACAGGAAGTCCCCTGGGTGCAGCCATATTGGAGGTTTCGGGGGCTGCGTCCGGCTCTGCTGTCTATAGTCAAGCACCCGCTGCAGCGCAGACTCGGCATAAACCAACGATCTCCCATATGTCTCCGGTTGTATGAGAGGCAACACTCACTGCAGCATATCACCAAGCATCTTAATGCGACAGCGCACTCATATTATCTTAAAGCGACAGCGCACTCAATTCATCTTAAAGTTACAGCGCACTCAAAAAGTCTAAAGGATGTCGGCACCCAGCTCCCCAGATCAACCAGGCAACAGTGCCCCTTCATCTCCAGCAGCTGGATCATCTGTTGCCCCAGCGGCCGGAATGCCACCAGTCCTGCTTGCAGTTCACATCAACAACCTGGGTGTTCCAGCGTCACCACCGGTATTCATGGGAAACCCTGTCCTCCCTACCTATAATGGAGACCCCTTCACCCTGAGGGATTTCAAGGAGAGGATCCAGAGTTTGTTTGTCTTTTATTCTCTCCCTCCTAATCAACAGGTGCAGTTGCTCACAGGACAACAACAGGGACCAGCGCTAGAGGAAGTCCACACCAGGCCAGCCTCCGAGAAGGCGACTGTAGAGCAGATCTGCAGGGAATCTACCAGGTATTTGAGTCGCATTTGCCATCAGAGGTACGTCAACGGGTGTATGAGAGGCAACAAAAGCCAGGTGAGACTTTAAAGGGGTACTCCGCCCCTGGCATCTTATCCCCTATCCAAAGGATAGGGGATAAGATGTTAGATCGCCGCAGTCCCGCTGCTGGGGACCCCGCTGCTGTGCGTAATGACGGGCGATACAGGGGCCGGAGCAGCGTGACGTCATGGCTTCACCCCTCATGACATCACGGCCCGTCCCCTTAATGCAAGTCTATGGCAGGGGGCGTGACGACCGCCACGCCCCCTCCCATAGACTTGTATTGACGGGGCGGGCCGTGAGGTCACGAGGGGCGGGGCCGTGACGTAACAATGCTCCGGCCCCTGTATGGCCCGTCATTACGTGCAGAGCGATCTCGCTCTGCACAATAATGATAGCGCAGTGCCGCAGCAGCGATCCCCAGGGTCTCCAGCAGCGGGACCCCGGCGATCTGACATCTTATCCCCTATCCCTTTGGATAGGGGATAAGATGTCTAGGGGCGGAGTACCCCTTTAAGAGTTTATGCCATAGCGATACAGAACTTCTTCTGTAGTATACAGCAGCTGATAAGTACTGGAAGGATTAAGATTTTTAAATAGAAGTAGTTTACAAATTTGTTTAACTTTCCGGCACCAGTTGATAAAAAAAAAAAAAATAATGTTTTCCATCGGAGTACCCCTTTAACCCCTTAACGACGCAGGACGTATATTTACGTCCTGCGCCGGCTCCCGCGATATGAAGCGGGATCGCGCCGCGATCCCGCATCATATCGCGTCGGTCCCGGCGCTAATCAACGGCCGGGACCCGCGGCTAATACCACACATCGCCGATCGCGGCGAGGTGCGGTATTAACCCTTTAGAAGCGGCGGTCAAAGCTGACCGCCGCTTCTAAAGTGAAAGTGAAAGTGACCCGGCTGCTCAGTCGGGCTGTTCGGGACCGCCGCGGTGAAATCGCGGCGTCCCGAACAGCTGATCGGACACCGGGAGGGCTCTTACCTGCCTCCCCGGTGTCCGATCGACGAATGACTGCTCCGTGCCTGAGATCCAGGCAGGAGCAGTCAAGCGCCGATAATGCTGATCACAGGCGTGTTAATGCACGCCAGTGATCAGCATTAGAGATCAGTGTGTGCAGTGTTATAGGTCCCTATGGGACCTATAACACTGCAAAAAAAATGTAAAAAAAAAGTGTTAATAAAGGTCATTTAACCCCTTCCCTAATAAAAGTTTGAATCACCCCCCTTTTCCCATAAAAAAAATAAAACAGTGTAAAAAAAATAAAAAATAAACATATGTGGTATCGCCGCGTGCATAAATGTCCGAACTATAAAAATATATCATTAATTAAGCCGTACGGTCAATGGCGTACGCGCAAAAAAATTCCAAAGTCCAAAAAAGCGTATTTTGGTCACTTTTTATATCATTAAAAAATGAATAAAAAGTGATCAAAAAGTCCGATCAAAACAAAAATCATACCGATAAAAACTTCAGATCACGGCGCAAAAAATGAGTCCTCATACCACCCCATACGTGGAAAAATAAAAAAGTTATAGGGGTCAGAAGATGACATTTTTAAACGTATACATTTTCCTGCATGTAGTTATGATTTTTTCCAGAAGTGTGACAAAATCAAACCTATATAAGTAGGGTATCATTTTAACCGTATGGACCTACAGAATAATGATAAGGTGTAATTTTTACCGAAATATGCACTGCGTAGAAACGAAAGCCCCCAAAAGTTACAAAATGGCGTTTTTTTTTCGATTTTGTCGCACAATGATTTTTTTTCCGTTTCGCCGTGCATTTTTGGGTAAAATGACTAATGTCACTGCAAAGTAGAATTGGTGATGCAAAAAATAAGCCATAATATGGATTTTTAGGTGGAAAATTGAAAGGGTTATGATTTTTAAAAGGTAAGGAGGAAAAAACGAAAGTGCAAAAACGGAAAAACCCTGAGTCCTTAAGGGGTTAATGGGACAATTCCATAATAAACAATTGGCCGAGTGTGCTTTTGCAGATGTTCAACCTTTTTGCTCAACTCCTATTCCAGTAACAACATTATATTATAGCTCAGTTGTGTCATTTCTGGTTAAAAAATTATCCTTATGCTTGAAGTTATAGGATGCTCGACCATGGAAGTCCATACCCTGTGTGTTGAGAACCTATGTAGGATGGGAAACCCTATGGAGTGGTTATGTGACTAGGCTTTATGTGTGGAACCCTAAGGGGATGATAGAAATCTCTGTCCACCTCCACCTTTTTTTTCCCCTGTCCTTTAGGAGTATAGTTTATAGATTAGGCCTTGACCCTTTAAGATGGGCTGAAAGGGTGGGTTTGGGTCCAAGGGGGGACAACAGTGTAGGCAGAGGGAGGAGCATCATAAAGACTCAGGGCACAGATCAGAACGAGGCGTAGTCCCACCCGCACTCCCTTTATTGTTAATGTTGGGGTAGAGTTTTACTGTGTTGGGGGTGGCCCAATTGGGTTCAGATCCTCTTGGGGTTTTTTTTTGTGGGGTTGCAGAAAGGGTTCTTGGAGGTACTTGTTGCAAAACTACAACTTCCAGCATGCCCGGACAGCCTTCGGCTGTCTGGGCATGCTGGAAGTTGTGGTTTTGAAACAGCTAAAGGCACCCTAGTTGGGATAAACTGCTCTGAACATTGCTTTTGGTCTCCCATCCACTGCCCAGACTATGATACCTGCTGCTTAGCATGCTAGGAGTTCTAGTTTTGCAATAGCTGAAGGCACACTGATTGGGAAACACAGCTCTGATCATTGCTTTTGGTCTCCCATCCACTACCGAGACCATAATACCTACTGTTTAGCATGCTGGGAGTTGTAGTTTAGAAACAGCTGGAGGCACCCTGGTTGGGAAACACTACTCTGAACATTGCTGTTGGTCTCCCATCCACTGCCCAGACCTCGATACCTGCTGCTTAGCTTTGCCATGTGGCTCTGCCCTTCTGTCCCGCTCTTTTGTTGACTCTGCCCTCCATTACAGTTCAGGACTCTTATTTTGTTAAGAGTAGAACAATGCTGCAAGCTGTAACTTTGCAACAGCTGGAGGCACCCTGGTTGGTAAACACTGCTCGGAAAATTGCTGTTGGTCTCCCATCCACTGCCCAGACCATGATACCTGCTGCTTAGCTTTTCCATGTGGTTCTGCAATTCTGTCCCACTCTTTTGCTCACTCTGCCCTCCATTATATTTCAGGACTCTTATTTTGTTAGGAATACGACAATGCTGGGAGTTGTAGTTTTGCAACAGCTGGAGACACCCTGGTTGGGAAATACTGGTGATGATGTTCTTGTGGTTGAAGATCGGTACACGTGTCAGTCTGGTCGAAGGACAAGAAGATCTGAAGGGGTTCAAGCTGTGATGACCCCCTCAGAGTAATTTCCTCTGGTAGGTCCGATGAACCCCCGGTCCTAGATTAGGTATAACCTCTATTATTTATTGTTTTCCTCTAAAGGTCCATGAATTTGTGCATTTTCCGACATTGTTCCGATGAAATTGCAGACGCTGTGACAGAAAACATTTGATTGCTTTGTTGCTCTGGCAATGGTAATAGGCAATGGTCCTAAATCATTTCTATTCTGTTATTATGCCAATGCAATTATTACACTGTCATTATGCCATCGAGATAACTGATCACCAGTCGCTCGCACCCGACTCTCCGCAACGTATGCGGCCCACGTCCCCGAAGCAGCGCACAGTATTTCAATCTCCCCGTATCTGACATATTCAGCCATAAGGATCACTCGGCGTTTGTTGTTTTCTTTTCGCTTCTCTGTCGGCTCTTTTCTTTGTTATTATCTGTGAAGGTTTTTTCGGGAATTCATTAAAAGGTTTTATCTTATTTATTTTGCTCCCGATTGGAAATATATAGTAGTGATACATCAATCATCACTCAAGGAGAGAAAGCCAAGGAAAATCACTCAACATTCTGTATTATTGGATGTGTCATCATTATATGGAATATTTGAAGGACATTGATATGTGACAAATAATTCCTAACAATAACTGTGTAACCTTCTTTTATTGTAAGCATATTATTTTGTGGATGGGAAGTGGCGAGGTTTCTCTTTGGTCTCAACTCAACACCAAGCGATTGTTAAAGGTGTAATCCGCTGTAAACATCCATTGGATAGGGGACAAAATGTTAGATCGAGGGGGTCCCGCCACTGGGGACCCAACGATCTCCGCCGCGGCACCCCAATCATTCGGTGCATGGAGCGAACTCCGACGACTGGTGATGCCTGCCGCCACGCCCCCTCCATTCACGTCTATGGGAGCAGGTGTGACAGCTATGTTCTAGCTGTCATGCCCCCTCCCATGGACATGAATGGAGGGGATGTGGCGTGACGTCACGAACGTGGAGGATGCAAGCCGCCTCCGATGCCAGCCCAGAGATTGTGGTGGGGCCCAGCAGTGGGACCCTCGCGATCTAACATCTTATACCATATCCTTTGGATAGGGAATAAGATGTTCACGGCGGAGAACCCCTGAAAAGGGGTACTCCACTCCCCAGCGTTCTGAACATTTAGTTCTGAACATTGGTGCGGGCTTCGGGGTCGCCCTCTTGAGGTCACACTCCGCCCCTGATGACATCACACCCCGTCCCCTCAAAGTAAGTCTATGGGAAGGGGCGTGATGACCATAGACTTACATTGAGGGGACGAGGTGTGACTTCACAAGGGGCAGGGCCTGACCTCGTGAGGGGGCGGGGTGACTCCCTAAGCCCACACCTGCGTTTGGAACTAAATGTTCCCAACGCTGGGGAGTGGAGTACCCCTTTATATGTAGTCAATAAGCATGATAGAAAGGCAATTATTTTTGTGGGGGGATCTGTCATTTTTTGTGCAGTGTACCCCTATGTGTTCTCATCTATTCTAGCTAATTGTTGTCGGATGTGGTGCCCCCATGTTTTGCACTTTTATGTTATGCACCTTATTGTGTTTCCACCTTATACAATGTATGCCATATAGGCAATAGAGGCAAGTGAGCTAGCCACATATGCTACGTACAGGCTTACATTAAGAGAAAGCCCTACAAAGGGGGAGGTCCTTTCCCCTACCCGATCCCTTCTAAAGCCTGTGAGATGATATCCTGTTATAGGAGGAGTTGAGAGCTGACAAGGAATGTGAAGACTTGAGGAACAACCAGGCTCCATCTTGTAAATCTAGACCTATAGACCCCTGGCTATGCTTGGAGCTGGTGATCCCCTGCCACTGCTGTTCTGGTTACACCCTGCTTCCTCTGATGTCTCGACAGGACGTATCCAAAAGTCAGTAACTGGCTTCAGAGGGGACTGGCCAAATACTTTCCTGAAATATTTAGACTTGACGCACTGGTTTGACCCTTGGCTGTTTATTGTTATGTTTCTGGTTCTGACTTTTCACTGTGTTGTCCTCCTGGTATTGGCCTATTGGCGTCTTTTCTGTTTTTCCATTAGGGCTGAATTTATCTATTACATTTTGGTTTTTAACATTTTGGTTTGACCTGGCTTGTCTGATTTCTCATATATTTCTAAGCACTTAACCCAGCGTAGGGACCATCACCCAGCGTTTTGGGCCATTTTTTAGGGCAGATCATCCAAGAAGGTAGAGAAGCAGGGTTCAACTTATGGCTACACTATTCCCAAACTGATGTGACAAATATATTCTCACAACATGGGAGCCAAACCCTCACAGGCTGAAATTCACATAACAACCAGTGAGTGAACAAACTCTTTTATCATAAAGAAATTCCTACAGATTACAGAGTATTGTGAACTCAAATTTTGGGTTTAAATGGGCAATGTGATAAAAAAAAAAAAAAGACATCTGCCTGTTCCTTGATGATCCTTCTTGCCTGCTAACTTTGTACCACACTACTCTCTAGGTTTGACCTTTTGTTTGTCATGACACCCTCTATGTTTTGGACTTTTGGCTTGTCCTTGATTAACCTCTTGTCTATTGATTTAATGCTGTCTGTGTGTTCCTGACCTTGCCTGTTTGCTTTCCTGACACCCTGTGCACCTGATCCAGTATAAGGACTGTCACCCAGTTGGGGGCCACCATTTAGGACGAATCTTCCAAGTAGGTAGGGACAGTGTTTTGGGGGCAGACTCAGGTCTACACTGATCCCTACCTAACATGAGCCTTATTTTGGCCCTCATTTTGGTTAGCATATTTACTAAAACCAGGAGTTGGTCCAAAACAGAAAAAAATTTGCAAATTCAATTCCTCCTAGTGACTAAAATTACTGGGCTAAATGCTTGCCAAAATATTGTACAAGAACATAGCCTATGACAGTGGCTCAAGTAGTTTAATAAATTGGCGCATCTTATGTATCTTATGTTTACACACCATTTATTTGAGCTGTAAACTGCTAAAATATGGTCCAGAAGCAAGAAATGTCTGAACAGTTGCACAAACAAGCCACCCCCATCCCATCCATCAATATATCTTTCCTCCTAAACTACGTCCCCACGAGTGAGGAGCAAAACTTTCTAAAAAAAGAAAAAAAAAAAAACATAGTGCAAATCAGAGGTTTTTCCTGTTTGTTGTTTTTTGTTTGTTTGTTTTTTTTTTTTTTGCTAAATCTGTCCTGATATTTGTTTACCTATGTGACTAAGAGAAAGGCCCCCGAAACGTGGCAAGTCCCTGATGAAATAAAGCTACACTTTTGCATTGCATTATTCGTGAGTGCTGCAATGGTTCCACCTTTGGTTGTTTACCTATGTGAGATATGTTGATGTCACATAAAAAAAGGCAAAAAATAAAATAAAAAAAATAACGAAATTCTGAATAGGAAATGTGAAAATGACATAATTGTGACAAAATGACAAAATCTTATTGTCTTGGTGTAAGCAGTAATTTCGCACCTCCAGATGGAGAATCCTGTTCTGATGTTCATGTCCCAGAATGAAGACTTACTGACAAGTCAGCGACTCACTGATCTGTGACCAACAGATTCAACATCTCCTCTGATCAGGGCATAGCCATAGGGTGGTAGCTGTCACATACCAGTCCTCGTACCTGAGTGGTCCCACAGTTTGTTTTTGGTTTTTTTCACCCATATTATCAATGGCCCTTATTAGGGGATTAGACCTGTTATAGGTTTTGCACTTGGACCTCAGAGCTTTATCTTCGATTTTCGTCTTTTCGCATTGTAAGGTCGGATGTCGTAAGGTCAATGCCAGGATATGGCTTTCAAGAAGATCATCCACAGCATTGTTCACATGTAGCAGATATTTAGCGTGTTTTATCGTACAATTTCTTTAGAATACTGATGTTCATTTAATCTTAAATCCCGGTAATTGATGAGCGATGAATAATTCATGACACCGCGGGAAGAATCCTAGTCTCCGCACCGCACGCCCTAAAGCATGACGGTACTCCACAATTCTTATTTACCGTATTTTTCGCCCCTATAGGACGCACCGGCATATAAGACGCACCCAATTTTAAAGGTGCAAAATCTAGAAAAAAAAAGATTCTGCACCCAAAAGTGATCTTCAACCTGCGGACCTCCAGATGTTGCAAAACTACAACTCCCAGCATGCCCGGACAGCCGTTGGCTGTCCGGGCATGCTGGGAGTTGTAGTTTTGCAACATCTGGAGGTCCGCAGGTTGAAGACCACTGGATAGGAGGTAGTATTCACCTGTCCCCGCCGCTCCGGACCCGTCACCGCTGCCCTGGATGTCGCTCCATTGCTGTCACCATCGCTCCGGACGTCTTCTTCCCCGTGATCCACGCTCTCCGTCGCCGTCATCAAGTCGCTACGCACGCCTATTGGATGACGGAACGGCGTGCGCGACGACGTGATGACGACGAAGGAGAGTGGCGGCCATGCAGGGGATCCCGGCATGGAGCAGACACTGAGGAGGCAGGTAAGGTCCCTCCCGGTGTCCTGTAAGCTGTTCGGGACACCGCTAATTTCACCGCGGCGGTCCCGAACAGCCCGACTGAACAGCCGGGTTATTTTCGCTTCAGACGCGGCAATCAAAGCTGACCGCCGCGTCTGAAGCGAAAATAACCCGGCTGTTCGGGACCGCCGCGGTGAAATTAGCGAGATCGGTGATGTTCTGTATTAGCCGCGGGTCCCGGCCGTTGACGGCCGCAGGTATTCGCCGTATAAGACGCACCAACTTTCCCCCCCCCCCCAGGTTTGGGGAAGAAAAAGTGCGTCTTATACGGTGAAAAATACGGTAAGCACTACTGGAAAATCACTTGTATATCATACATTACAACTATATATATATATTGCCTTTGAAGTATATATATATTTTTTTATTCCAGCTTATATTCAGAAAACCTGCGTAATTTATATTACACCAATATGTATAATTTTTTTTTTTTTGTTAACCACATTTTAAAACCTCAATTTTGTTACATTGATTTTCAATTGTGTGCCAAAAAAAAATATAAAATGGTGTTAATTTAAAATTCCCAAAAATTCAGGAACATGGCAGTACAGAAATAGTACAAACATGGCTTCACTTCATAATAAGCCACACTAAGATGGTATATTTGGACCCCATTTAAAAATTTAAAAACATGTACTTTAAAAATACTTATAGTATTTAGCAATTTGAACTTAAAAGGGGTACTCCACTGGAAAAAAAAATTTCAAAATCAACTGATGCCAGAAAATTAAACAGATTTGTAAATTACTTCTATTTAAAAATCTTAATCCTTCCAGTACTTATCAGCTGCTGTATGCTCCACAGGAAGTTCTTTTCTTTTTAAATTTCCTTTCTGTCTGACCACAGTGCTCTCTGTTGACACCTCTGTCCATTTTAGGAACTGTCTAGAGTAGAAGAAAATTCCCGTAGAAAACGTATCCTGCTCCGGACAGTTCCTGATGTGGACAGAGGTGTCAGCAGAGAGCACTGTGGTCAGACAGAAAGGAAATTCAAAAGTAAAGATCTTCCTGTGGATCATACAGCAGCTGATAAGTACTGGAAGGATTAAGATTTTTTAATAGAAGTAATTTACAAATCTGTTTAACTTTCTGGCTCCAGTTGATATAGAAAAAAAAATTCCAGTGGAGTACCCCTTTAACCCCTTAAGGACCGAGCCCTTTTTCACCTTAAGGACCGGAGCGTTTTTTGCAGTTCTGACCACTGTCACTTTAAACATTAATAACTCTGGAATGCTTTTAGTTATCATTCTGATTCCGAGATTGTTTTTTCGTGACATATTCTACTTTAACTTAGTGGTAAAATTTTATGGTAACTTGCATCCTTTCTTGGTGAAAAAGCACCAAATTTGATGAAAAAAATGAAAATTTGCATTTTTCTAACTTTGAAGCTCTCTGCTTGTAAGGAAAATGGATATTCAAAATATTTTTTTTTGGGGTTCACATATACAATATGTCTACTTTATATTTGCATCATAAAATTTATGAGTTTTTACTTTTGGAAGACACCAGAGGGCTTCAAAGTTCAGCAGCAATTTTGAAATTTTTCACAAAATTTTCAAACTCGCTATTTTTCATGGACCAGTTCACGTTTGAAGTGGATTTGAAGGGCCTTCATATTAGAAATGCCCCATAAAAGACCCCATTATAAAAACTACACCCCCAAAGTATTCAAAATGACATTCAGTAAGTGTATTAACCCTTTAGGTGTTTCACAGGAATAGCAGCAAAGTGAAGGAGAAAATTCAAAATCTTAATTTTTTACACTCGCATGTTCTTGTAGACCCAATTTTTGAATTTTTGCAAGGGGTAAAAAGGAGAAAATGTTTACTTGTATTTGTAGCCCAATTTCTCTCGAGTAAGCACATACCTCATATGGCTATGTAAAGTGTTGGGCGGGCGCAGTAGAGGGCTCAGAAGGGAAGGAGCGGCATTTAGGAAGCCGCTATGGTGCCAGAACAGCAAAAAAAAAACACATTGCATACCATTTTGGAAACTAGACCCCTCGGGGAAAGTAACAAGGGGTAATGTGAACCTTAATACCATACAGGTGTTTCACGACTTTTGCATATGTAAAAAATTTTTTTATTTTTTACCAAATATGCTTGGTTTCCCAAAATTTTTACATTTTTAAAAAGGGTAATAGCAGGAAATACCCCCCAAAATTTGAAGCCCAATTTCTCCCGATTCAGAAAACACCCCATATGGGGGTGAAAATTGCTCTGCTGGCGCACTACAGGTCTCAGAAGACAAGGAGTCACATTTGGCTTTTTGAAAGCAAATTTTGCTCTGGGGGCATGCCGCATTTAGGAAGCCCCTATGGTGCCAGAACCGCAAAAAAAAAACACATGGCATACCATTTTGGAAACTAGACCCCTCGGGGAACGTAACAAGGGGTAATGTGAACCTTAATACCCTACAGGTGTTTCACGACTTTTGCATATGTGAACATTTTTTATTTTTTTTTACCTAAAATGCTTGGTTTCCCAAAATTTTTACATTTTTAAAAAGGGTAATAGCAGAAAATACCCCACAAAATTTGAAGCCCAATTTCTCCCGAGTACGGCGATACCCCATATGTGGCCCTAAACTGTTGCCTTGAAATACGACAGGGCTCCAAAGTGAGAGCGCCATGCGCATTTGAGGCCTAAATTAGGGATTGCATAGGGGTGGACATAGGGGTATTCTACGCCAGTGATTCCAAAACAGGGGGCCTCCAGCTGTTGTAAAACTCCCAGCATGCCTGGACAGTCAGTGGCTATCTGGCAATACTGGAAGTTGTAATTTTGCAACCGCTGGAGGCTCCGTTCTGGAAACAGTGGCATACCAAACGTTTTTCATTTTTATTGGGGAGGGGAGGGGGGCTGTGTAGGGGTATGTGTATATGTAGTGTTTTTTACTTTTTATTTTATTTTGTGGTAGTGTAGTGTTTTTAGGGTACAGTCGCACGGGCGGGGGGTTCACAGTAGTTTCTCGCTGGCAGTTTGAGCTGCGACAGAAAATTTGCCGCAGCTCAAACTTGCAGCCGGATACTTACTGTAATCCTCCGCCCATGTGAGTGTACCCTGTACGTTCACATTGGGGGGGGGGGAAACATCCAGCTGTTGCAAAACTACAACTCCCAGCATGTACGGTCTATCAGTGCATGCTGGGAGTTGTAGTTTTGCAACAGCTGGAGACACACAGGTTGTGAAACACCGAGTTTGGTAACAAACTCAGTGTTTTGCAACCAGTGTGCCTTCAGCTGTTGCAAAAGCTACAACCCCCAGCATGTACGGACAGCGGAAGGGCATGCTGGGTCTTGTAGTTATGCAACAGGCGGAGGCATACTACATTGGCTGGGGATGCTGGGGATTGTAGTTATGCAACAGCTGGAGACACACTGGTTTGCTACATAACTCAGTGTGCCTTCAGCTGTTGCAAAACTACAACTCTCAGCAGTCACCGACAGCCAACGGGCATGCTGGGAGTTGTAGTTATGCAACCACCAGATGCACCACTACAACTCCCAGCATGATTTTTAGCTGATTGTGCAAGCTGGGAGTTGTAGTTACACAACAGCTGAAGGTACACTTTTACATAGAAAGAATGTGCCTCCAGCTGTTGCAAAACTACAAGTCCCAGCATGCCCATAAGGGCATGCTGGGAGTTGTGGTGGTCTGCCTCCTGCTGTTGCATAACTACAGCTCCCAGCATGCCCTTGTTGCATGCTGGGAGCTGTTGCTAAGCAACAGCAGGAGGCTGTCACTCACCTCCAACGATCCTCGCTGCACCAGGTCAGTCCCTCGTCGTCTCCGCCGCCGCCGCTGCTCCTGGGGCCCCGATCCCAACAGGGACGCCGGGGATCGGGGTCCCCAGCACCGGGGGTCGTCTTGCCGCACCCGCTCAAGTCCTCCGGAAGAGGGGCGGAGCGGGTTGCTGGAGTGACACCCGCAGCAGGCGCCCTGATTGGTCGGCCGCTAATCCGGCCGACGAATCAGGGCGATCGTGAGGTGGCACCAGTGCCACCTCACCCCTGCAAGCTCTGGCTGTTCGGGGCCGTCTCTGACGGCTCCGATCAGCCAGTAATTCCGGGTCATCGGGTCACTGGAGACCCGATTGACCCGAAATCCGCCGCAGATCGCTGGACTGAATTGTCCAGCGATCTGCGGCAATCGCCGACATGGGGGGACATAATGACCCCCCTGGGCGATATGCCGGGATGCCTGCTGAACGATTTCAGCAGGCATCGGGGACCGGCTCCCCTCCGGCTAGCGGTGGGGGCCGGAAATGCTCAGGGCGTATCCATACGCACTCGGTCCTTAAGGACTTGGAAACGGGGGCGTATGGATACGCCCTATGTCCTTAAGGGGTTAAACAATGCAAAAAAAGCTCCCATCTTAAGAGGTTAATGCAAAATGCACAGAAAAATTGAACTGTAGCCACCAAATATAACACCAAAAATCATATGCTCTCTTTTATTTAGTACCGTATATTCCGGTGTATAAGACGACTTTTTAACCCCGACTTTTTTTCTGAAAAGTCGGGGGTTGTCTTATATGCCGGGTATTGGGGTCCGGGATAGGAAAACTTATGACTATCTGCCTGGGCTGGCTCCCGTGTGCGGGGGCCGGCCAGAGCAGATAAAAACTGATTACTGATACTAAAAACCAGGGTGTCTCCAGCTGTTGTGAAACTACAACTCCCAGCATGCTCGGACAGCCTTTGCCGGTCCGGGCATGCTGGTAGTTGTAGTTACACAACAGCTGGAGGCACCCTGGTTTTTAGTATCACGGGAGCAGATAATCATAGCTTTTCCTATGCCGGATATCCCTGTGTCCCGAAAGATCTTTTCGGGACATAGGGATGTCCGCCGGTCACTCACCATTCCCCGACCGGCGCGCGTCCTCCTGCGGTCCTCCTCCGCTTCTCCGCCTCTATGGTTGTACGCACGGGACGTCAGTGACATCCTCCTGCGACCATAGAGACGCAGGAGGATCAGGAGGACCACATGACCATCGCAGGAGGACGCACGCCGGCCGCGGCCTGGTGAGTGACCGGCGGCGCGTCATCTTCTTCAGTGATCCGATCACCGCTCCTACAGGACCGGTACTGCTGCTATGGTCCATAGCAGTAGATGGTGACCCCGGGCCGGAGGAGCGGTAATCAGAACACTGTGGGGGCAGTACAGAAATACAGCCTCCAGCTATACATTGTATATGGCTGGAGGCTGTATGTCTGTGAGGAGGGGGGGGGGACTGTCTACTAATGTGGGGTAACTCCCGACCTAATGCTGCCTACTATTGTGGGGGAACTGCTGACCTAATGTGGGGGGAGCTGCCTACTATTGTGGGGGAACTGTTGACCTAATGTGGGGGAGCTGCCTACTATTGTGGGGAAACTGCTGACCTAATGTGGGGGGAACTGCTGACCTAATGTAGGGGGAACTGCTGACCTAATGTGGGGGGAGCTGCCTACTAATATGGGGGAACTGCAACCAAATGTGGGGGAACATGCTGCCTACCTAATGTGGGGGATCTATACTGCCTACCTGATGTGGTGGGAACTACAAGGTACCGTACATCGCGGTAGGAGGGGTAGTCTTATACGGCAAGTATATCCCAAACTTTATATTCTAACTGTAAAAGTTGGGGGTCGTCTTATACGCCGGCATATACGGTACCTAGACTGTGTGAATAATTATGTTAATATTAATAATAATAATAATAATAAATATAATAGTAGTGGTAGTAGAAGTAGTGGTTGTCGTTGTTGTCGTCATCATTATTAAATGGAAAAATACTGCAAAATATATAGAAAAAGATACTTTGTGTCAACTTGACCTTTAAGAACATAATTGCTAATTTTATTCGAGCTTGTTTGAGCTTTCCAGGAAAAAAAAAGGAAGAGCAAATCTTTTAAACATGAATTACAGCTCTCAAATAAAAATCAATGGGGAACGCTGTTTGAAATAAAGTAAAGTATCAGCACAAATTAATTTATAGATCAGAGAACAGTAAATATACATTAGGCCGAGCTCTGATGATTCCATTAACATGCTGCATTTATCTTTTACCTTATTCTCCGTGATTTCGGAAGGTGACCTGATATAAAGGTTATTGGCAGTAACCGCAGCTCATATATTTCTAAAAAAAATAATAATAATAATAAAAAAATGAAAAAAGAAAAAAGTCACGATATCCTCTCTCATTTATACGGTTGGACAAGACTCAAGCGGGGGAATGTGCTTTCTCAGCCGCTTTGGTCAGAATATGTTGATATTTTATTATACTTCAATTATTCATGAACTTTATCACGGGGCCTCGTTCTGCTTATTTGAATTTAAATTTCAATTCAATTCTCTTATTTCTGGCCGATCTTTGGGTGGAATCAGAATGTGAACAATTAATCAAGTCGGATGATAGATTAATTTGTTTTCGCAGCTGATGTTCCCTTGTTGGGAAGGTTACGTAACAATTGTACATTTTGTATTTATTTAGTTATTTATTTATTTGTTGATTTTATTTATTTTTGCTTAAAGGGGTTCTCCAACATAAGATGACTTTTGTACTTACCTGCCAGACAGTAATGGACGTGCTTACCAAGGATCCGTGCTTGTGTTGATGGTAAATGGCCGTGTCCTGTGTCTGTTATAACGCTGCTGGCTTATTTGTGTGAACTGGCTATTTCCTGTTTGGTTTTCCTCCCTCCAACTACAATCCCCAGGATCCTTTATTTCTAGGTAGGAGGTGACTTTTTTTTGTCCCACACATCATCCACCCCACCCATTGCAGCACAGTTAGGCTCCCTTCAATGCTGTGCTTGAAACTACAATTCTCTGCAGCCCTGTGGAGAATGATCTTCCTCCCACCCAGCAGATGCTCCATCCATTAAAGCACAGACAGGTTCCCTTTTAGTACCTGATGTAATGTCTAGGGCCGCGCTACAATCTGGAAAACACTCATTTTGAGACAACATTTATTTTGTATGCTGCTAAAAATGAACATCGGGGCAAAGGTCACATAAAAATTGGGAAACCACCATTAAACATAGGTACAGTCACTATATTTTGAACTACACTAACTTTACAGCCCCTGTAGCCCCTGTAGCACAGTCAAATGAAAAAAATATCCCTTTAATTTTTAACATTTTTGTTTAAAAAAAAAAATTAAAAATACTTACATACACATCATGGATCTATTGTAAAGTTTTATTTAAAAAAAAATTAAAGGGCTGATTAAATCAGAAATTTGTTCTTGTATGTGTGTCTTATAGTGACTCACTGTGCCATCTATTCACTTTGACTTTGGATCATTCATGTATATGGATTCTGGCCCTTTAAAGGGGTACTCCGCTGCTAGACATGTTATCCGCTATCCAAAGGATCCTTAGATCTCTGCCGTGGCACCCCAGTCATCCAGGGCAGAGAGCGAACTCCGCTCCTTGCCGGATGACTGGCAAACACAGTCACCACGCCCCCCTCCATTCATGTCTATGGGAGGGGGCGTGATGTCACAGAAATCCCAGGCTTCCGTGACCATAGCTTTGGAGAGGGTTCTGGCCCTTTAAAGGGGTACTCCACTGCTAGACATGTTATGCCCTACCCATAGGGGATAACATGTCTTATCGCGGGGGTCCGACCGCTGGGGATCCCCGCTCTCTGTGCCGCAGCACTCCAGTCATCCAGCGCACAGAGCGAACTCCGCTCCTTGCTGGGTGACCTATCCTTTGGATAGAGTATAACCTGTCTAGGGGCGGAGTACCACTTTAAGATGCAGGGAGAGTAGAGGAAGTCAGGGCATGGCAGAGCGAGACATGGACTGGACCACATTGTCAGAAGGTAAATCTGTGGTCAAATGCCTTACTCCTTGCTTTTTGCTACCCTAGTTCTAAGCATGGGATGGTTTTACCATATAGTACCTTAGGTTGGAATTCTTTTGTATGATGTTCAGTCATACAGTGTACATATAATCATATGAAATAGCGTAGGGTGGTGCCGCTATCTCCGTTTTCCCTGTGTATCCGATTCTCTTTTCTTAAGGAAGTTGTTTCCGTGTGAAACAACTCAAACAACTTTACTCAACTTTAATGCAGTTGCTTTAGTATAGCTCGGAATGTTACAGCTTTTAAGTCAGAAGAATGAAAATTTGATTACTGTTCCTTTAAATCTGTGGTCTCAAACTATGGCCCTCTAGATGTTGCAAAACTTCAACTCCCAGCATACCCGGACAGCCATTGGCTGTCCGGGCATGATGGGAGTTTAAGTTTTGCAACATCTGGAGGGCCACTGTCACGTAGGGCAGGAATAGAGTGCAGCCCTAAACCTGCCCACAACCTCTGTCCCTGCCTACTTGTGTACCCGTCCTAGATAACAGTTCCACAACCACAAAGACGGTCCCTTCCTATAACAAGTGAGGGACAATTAAAGTTAAAACAATAAATTACAATACAGAAGGTGTCAGGAAACAGCTGGAGGCACACAAAACTAGAAGAAATAAAACTAGACAAACACACAGTCAAGTCAGGATCACAACTAGCCGAGTCAGCAACAGAACTTATCGAGGTACAAATACGCAAATACGGAAGAGAAGTCAGAAAGCCAAGCCAAGATAAATAACAATAATACAAGTCAAACAATGCTGGTTACTCCGAGACAAGCTCTTTTACTGGCAACCAGGGAGGGAGTGAGCTGGACTTAAATGTTCAGCTCGCCAGTGACTTAGCCTGATTGGCTAAGGTGTATCCAAGCAACCAGGCCGGACAAAAGCTCAAGGAAGGTTAACCCTTTGGGTTCTTACAGCCACCGCAAGAGACCTATACCATATGCTAAAGCTCACATGCCTTCGCTGAGTATCTCCTTATTGTTACGCCTAGCGCTCCGGGTCCCCGCTCCTCCCCGGAGCGCTCACGGCGCCCTTCTTCCTGCAGCTCCCCGGTCAGCGCTGACCGGGAGCGCTGCTCTGCCATGGCCGTTGGGGATGCGATTCGCACAGCGGGACGCGCCCGCTTGCGAGTCGCATCCCAGGTCACTTACCCGTTCCCGTCTCCTGCGGTCATGTGCTGGCGCGCGCGGCTCCGCTCTCTAGGGCGCGCGCGCGCCAGCTCCCTGAGACTTAAAGGGCCAGTGCACCAATGATTGGTGCCTGGCCCAATTAGCTTAATTGGTTCCCACCTGTTCCCTGCTTATATCTAGTCTCCTCCCATGCACTCCCTTGCCGGATCTTGTTGCCTTAGTGCCAGTGAAAGCGTTCTTTGTGTGTTTATACCCTGTGTACCAGAACTATTGCTATCTCCCCTGACTACGAACCTTGCCGCCTGCCCCCGACCTTCTGCTACGTCCGACTTTGCTTCTGCCTACTCCCTTGTACCTCGCCTATCTTCAGCAGCCAGAGAGGTGCCGTTGCTAGTGGATACGACCTGGTCACTACCGCCGCAGCAAGACCATCCCGCTTTGCGGCGGGCTCTGGTGAAAACCAGTAGTGTCTTAGAACCGGTCCACTAGCACGGTCCTCGCCATCCCTCTCTGGCACAGAGGATCCACCTCCTGCCAGCCGGCATCGTGACAGTAGATCCGGCCATGGATCCCGCTGAAGTTCCTCTGCCTGTTGTCGCCGACCTCCCCACACTGGTCGCCCAGCAAGCCCGACAGATTGCCCAACAAGATCACCAGCTGTCGTACTTGACCACCATGACTCAGCAACTCCAGTCGCAGCTACAGCAGATTCAGTCTCAGCTACAGCAGCAGCAACCATCTCCTCCGCCAGCTCCTGCACCTCTTCCGCAGCGAGTGGCCACTCCTAGCCTCCGCCTGTCTTTGCCGGACAAATTTAATGGGGACTCTAAGTTTTGCCGTGGCTTCCTTTCCCAATGTTCCCTGCATCTGGAGATGATGTCGGATCAGTTTCCTACTGAAAGGTCTAAGGTGGCTTTCGTAGTCAGCCTTCTGTCTGGAAAAGCCCTGTCATGGGCCACACCGCTCTGGGACCGCGATGACCCTGTCACTGCCTCTGTACACTCCTTCTTCTCGGAAATTCGAAGTGTCTTTGAGGAACCTGCCCGAGCCTCTTCTGCTGAGACTGCCCTGCTGAACCTGGTCCAGGGTAATTCCTCCGTTGGCGAGTACGCCATACAATTCCGTACTCTTGCTTCTGAACTATCCTGGAATAATGAGGCTCTCTGCGCGACCTTTAAAAAAGGCCTATCCAGCAACATTAAGGATGTTCTGGCCGCACGAGAGACTCCTGCTAACCTGCATGAACTCATTCATCTAGCCACTCGCATTGACATGCGTTTCTCTGAGAGGCATCAAGAGCTCCGCCAGGAAAAGGACTTAGATCTCTGGACACCTCTCCCACAGTCTCCACTGCAATCTGCGCCTAGGCCTCCCGCCGAGGAGGCCATGCAAGTGGATCGGTCTCGCCTGACCCTGGAAGAGAGGAATCGCCGTAAGGAAGAGAATCTTTGTTTGTACTGTGCCAGTACTGAACATTTTCTGGTGGATTGCCCAACCCGTCCTCCACGTCTGGGAAACGCACGCTCGCACTCAGCTCTCGTGGGTGTGGCGTCTCTTGATGCCAAGTCGGCTTCTCCACGTCTCACGGTACCTGTTCGGATTTCCACTTCAGCCAGCTCTCCCCTCTCAGCCGTGGCCTGCCTGGACTCTGGAGCTTCTGGGAACTTTATTCGGGACTCCTTTGTGAATAAATTCCGGATTCCGGTGACCCGTCTTGTCAAGCCACTCCACATTTCCGCGGTCAACGGAGCCAGGGTGGACTGTACCATACGTTTCCGCACGGAGCCCCTTCTTATGAGCATCGGATCTCACCACGAGAGGATTGAACTTTTGGTCCTCCCCAATTGCACCTCGGAAATTCTCCTTGGACTTCCCTGGCTTCAACTTCATTCCCCAACCCTGGATTGGTCCACTGGGGAGATCAAGAGTTGGGGGTCCTCTTGTTCCAAGAACTGTCTAAAACCGGTTCCCAGTAACCCTTGCCGTAACTCTGTGGTTCCTCCTGTATCTGGTCCCCCTAAGGTCATTAAGGACTCTGCCTGCCACAGGAAATGCCCCTCCCCCCCTCCCAGTTCCATCAGGCAAGCTTCTGTGTCCCCTCATGGCCCTCGTCCTGGTGTCACACTGCCCCGTGCCAGGTCCCGCCCTCTGCCCTCTCTCCCCATTCCTACTCCTGCGGTTCTGCCTGCCGTTGAGGAATCCCCCCATCCTTTCCCGGTGTCCTCATCCCAGGGGAGGCAGTTTCCCGATAAAGAGAAGGGGAGACCTAAGGGGGGGGGTACTGTTACGCCTAGCGCTCCGGGTCCCCGCTCCTCCCCGGAGCGCTCACGGCGCCCTTCTTCCTGCAGCTCCCCGGTCAGCGCTGACCGGGAGCGCTGCTCTGCCATGGCCGTTGGGGATGCGATTCGCACAGCGGGACGCGCCCGCTTGCGAGTCGCATCCCAGGTCACTTACCCGTTCCCGTCTCCTGCGGTCATGTGCTGGCGCGCGCGGCTCCGCTCTCTAGGGCGCGCGCGCGCCAGCTCCCTGAGACTTAAAGGGCCAGTGCACCAATGATTGGTGCCTGGCCCAATTAGCTTAATTGGTTCCCACCTGTTCCCTGCTTATATCTAGTCTCCTCCCATGCACTCCCTTGCCGGATCTTGTTGCCTTAGTGCCAGTGAAAGCGTTCTTTGTGTGTTTATACCCTGTGTACCAGAACTATTGCTATCTCCCCTGACTACGAACCTTGCCGCCTGCCCCCGACCTTCTGCTACGTCCGACTTTGCTTCTGCCTACTCCCTTGTACCTCGCCTATCTTCAGCAGCCAGAGAGGTGCCGTTGCTAGTGGATACGACCTGGTCACTACCGCCGCAGCAAGACCATCCCGCTTTGCGGCGGGCTCTGGTGAAAACCAGTAGTGTCTTAGAACCGGTCCACTAGCACGGTCCTCGCCATCCCTCTCTGGCACAGAGGATCCACCTCCTGCCAGCCGGCATCGTGACACTTATGTACAAAAGAGACATGACACTATCTGCACCTTATATTACTGTGTACACATTGTTATGATCAGAGATTGCCATATTTCCCCAAGGTACTTATCATATGTGGCAACCAGGTTTTCGAGAGGTGCATATCTCATCCGGAGGAAGATGGGTGAGATATGGGAAATCCGGGAAATAATTAAAATCCCAAGTGAGACTAAACTTGTTAGAGACGTTGAGTCCTGTTATCGGGCTTGAATTTTTATAGGATGAAAGAAAGGCTTGGTAGTGGGGCCTTTCATTTTCTTCCTGGGCCACTCCAGGTTTTCAGACTAGTTCAGATCAGCACAGGTGCTGAAGACAGCTTGTCACTGGACCTTAAAATTAGGAAAGAGTCAGTCTGCCTTGAGAGGTTGGGAGAAACTTGTCCTGAAGTCTTCAGGTGCTAAACTCTCCTTGCCATTTGTGTGGGGTAACACATGACGTTACTGCTGTTTGTCCATTTCTAGCTAAACTCCCACAGAATACATATATATCCCATTCAATGCATTGGGCCTCATTTACTAAGAGTGTCAGGTTTTTACTAGTGGGAAATCTTGTTTCCAACTTGTAGGATTTCACCCAATTTACTAGGATTCCACCCTGTCAGCAACAGGAGCTATCTCCGTTTTCCCTGTGTATCTGATTCTCGTTTCTTAAGGAAGTTTTTCCCGTGTGAAACAACTCAAACAACTTTACTCAACTTTAATGCAGTCTTTTTAGTATAGCTCGGAATGTTACAGCTTTTAAGTAAGAAGAATGAACATTTGATCACTGTCCCTTTAAATCAGTGGTCTCAAACTGTGGCCCTCTAGATCTTGCAAAACTTCAACTCCCAGCATGCCCGGACAGCCATTGGCGGCTAATACAGGACATCACCGATCGCGGTGATGCCCTTTATTAACCCTTCAGACGCGGCGATCAAAGCTGACCGCCGCGTCTGAAGGGAAAGTGACACTAACCCGGCTGTTCAGCGATTTCACCGCGGCGGTCCCGAACAGCACGACTGAATAGCCGGGTTAGTGCTTACAGGACACCGGGAGGGACCTTACCTGCCTCCTCGGTGTCTTCTCCGTTCAGGGATCCCCTGTATGGCCGGCGCTCTCTTCCCTCGTCATCACGTCGTAGCGTACGTGCGTCGGCGTACGTAACGACGTGATGGCGGCAACGGAGAGCGAGGGTACCCGGGCCGGCAGCAGACACGTTCCGGAGCGACGGGGACACGGTGACAGCGATGGAGCGACATCCAGGGCAGCGGTGACGGGTCCGGAGCGGCGGGGACACGTGAGTATTACCTCCTATGCAGTGGTCTTCAAACTGCGGACCTCCAGATGTTGCAAAACTACAACTCTCGGCATGCCCGGACAGCCGCATGCTGGGAGTTGAAGTTTTGCAACATCTGGAGGACCGCAGGTTGAAGACCACTATTGGGTTCAAAATCTTTAATTTTTTAGATTTTGCACCTAAAAATAGGGTGCGTCTTATATGACGGTGCATCCTATAGGGCGAAAAATACGGTAATAGACAAGCAAATGATGGGGTTAGGAAAATAATTGATTTAATTCACTGGTCAAGCAAAAATAAACATCCATCCATATATTTATCATTAGTTGCAGAGAAAGCTTTCGCTAGGATCCACCGGACTTAATGAAATCATTCGGCTTTCCTGATAAAATTATAAAATCCGTCTTTGCCCTATACAGCAACCCGAGCGCCTCAGTCCTGGCCAATGGCATTCTGTCAGTCCCTTTCCAGATAACAGATGGAACTAGGCAAGGTTGCCCCCTATCTCCATTATTATTCCTCATCTCATTGGAACCATTAGCAAAAATGATAAGAGACAATCTTTCCATCAAAGGCATCACTATATCTAAAGAAAGCCAGAAAATAGGATTATTGACAGATGACATAATCTTATCTCTATCTGAACCTCTCGCTTCACTCCCGATAGTACAAAATATTCTACACAGATTCGGCGAACTCACATATTACAAAGTCAATGGCCCTCATTTACTTAGAAAATCGGGTTGTAAGTCCATCTTGCTTTCTTACCCGACTGCTTTTTTCCCCTGGTATTTATTATTATGTCGCATCCTGTTTGTCGCACGTGGGTTTTGTAGGTTTTGGTTTCCAACTCCTCTGAGTTGTCGGGAAAAAATCCACAACAATTCAACAAATTCGGGTTGGAAACCTTTATAAATACGTGGGAAGGCTCAGAAATGTCGGGTTACGCCCCTTTTTCGGGTTTGGGAGAATCCACATCGGGTCCGTCGGGAAAAAATGTCGCATCGTGTCGCAGAATGGCGCACGATGTCTGCGACATGGCGCAGACAAAGATGCGCCAAAAAAAAAACGACAAAAGAAGTCGGGTTTACAATAGTAAATGAGGGCCAATGAACCTAAATCTAATATTTTAAGCATTCATATTGACCCGCCCACCAAAGACCAATTAATGAGAAGCTTCTTATACCAATGGGACCCACCGAAAATGAAATATTTAGGCATAATCTTAAACAAAAACATTTCGTGCATGGTGAAAACAAATTTCTCCACCCTAAAGTCAGATCTCCAATCCTCTCTAGATAAATATACGAAAGGTGAATGGAGCTGGATGGGTCCTTCCATCATATACAAAATGTTTATTATGCCCAGGGTTTTATATGTTATGCGATCCCTTCCAGTTTACGGGCCAGCTAAAATACTAAACAGTCTTAATAAACAAATGACATCATTTATATGGGGTCAATCTAAACCCAGAGTTTCCCTAGTGGCATTACAAAAATCTTTTAAACCTGGAGGAATGGGACTACCCAATTATCATGCCTATTATAGATCTATTATTATCAGGCAATCCCTGGAATGGCTAATACCCCTAGAACAACAGAAACCATGGGTTAAGCTTGAATCAAATATTACTAAAATAGAGAACTGGAGCACTACCCTATTAAATTAATCATGCTTCCAATTACTTAATAGACCTAGAATTCCCCCAACCCTCTCAATAGCGGGCAAAGTGTGGAATTCGAGTATTATAAACATTGACAAAATTGAGGGTACCATGGACTCCCCGATACCACTCCAATCTCTCCAGCTCTTTCTCCCTAAGCTGAACATACTACATTGGAAGGATCTGGGCATTAAAGGTGTACTCCGCCCCTGGCATCTTATCCCCTATCCAAAGGATAGGGGATAAGATGTTAGATCGCTGCGGTCCCGCTGCTGGGGACCCCGGGGATCGGAGAGCAGAGCCGGTTCGCTCTGTGCGTAATGACGGGCGATACAGGGGCCGGAGCAGCGTGACGTCATGGCTCCGCCCCTCATGACATCACGGCCCGTCCCCTTAATGCAAGTCTATGGCAGGGGGCGTGACGACTGCCACGCCGCCTCCTATACACTTGTATTGACGGGGGCAGGCCGTGACGTCACAAGGACCGTATTGCCCATCATTACGTGCAGAGCGATCTCGCTCTGCGCAGTAATGATAGCGGGGTGCAGCAGCAGCGATCCCCAGGGTCCCCAGCAGCGGGACCCCGGCGATCTGACATCTTATCCCCTATCCTTTGGATAGGGGATAAGATGTCTAGGGGCGGAGTACCCCTTTAAATTCATCTCTGATGTACTTAGGAATAACAAAATGCTATCATTTGATGAAATACAGTCAAACTACAAAATACCCGAATCCGATAAAAAATATTACAACATACTACAGAAGCACTTGCAAAAATTCCCTGAATCCTATTCTACGCTCCCAAAAAGCCTCCATACTTGGTTCCTTGATCCTGTAAAGGAGAAAGAAAAAGGACTTAAAAACTTTTATTCTTATTTTAACCCCTTAAGGACCTAGGACGTAAATGTACGTCCTGGTGCGGTGGTACTTAACGCACCAGGACGTATATTTACGTCCTGTGCATAACTGCGGGCATTGGAGCGATGCCCGTGTCCTGCGCGGCTGATCCCGGCTGCTGATCGCAGCCAGGAACCCAACGGCAATGGCCGACGACCGCGATTTCGCGGGCGTCCGCCATTAACCCCTCAGATGCTGGGATCAATACAGATCCCGGCATCTGCGGCAGTGCGCGATTTCAATGAATGATCGGATCGCTTGCAGCACTGCTGCGGGGATCCGATCATTCAGAACGCCGCACGGAGGTCCCCTCACCTGCCTCTGTCCGGCTCCCGGCGTCTTCTGCTCTGGTCTGAGATCGAGCAGACCAGAGCAGAAGATCACCAATAACACTGATCAGTACTAAGTCCTATACATAGAACAGATCAGTATTAGCAATCATGGTATTGCTATGAATAGTCCCCTATGGGGACTATTCAAGTGTAAAAAAAAATGTAAAAGTAAAAAAAAGTGAAAAATCCCCTTCCCCAATAAAAAAGTAAAACGTCCGTTTTTTCCTATTTTACCCCCAAAAAGCGTAAAAAATAAATTTTATAGACATATTTGGTATCGCCGCGTGCGTAAATGTCCGAACTATTAAAATAAAATGTTAATGATCCCGTACGGTGAACGGCGTGAACGTAAAAAAAAAGTCAAAAATTGCTACTTTTTTAATACATTTTATTAAAAAAAAAATTATAAAAAATGTATTAAAAGTTTTTTATGATAGCGAATTAATAATTAACGAATTAATAAATACACTGCTATCTCATTATAACTATGAGCTAATATTTTTGGTCAAAGGGGAAAAAGAGATGAGTGTACGGCCTCATGGGAACCCTGGATTAAGCTTTATAAACCCCCATAGACCCTTACTATCTAAACTAAGTAATGATACAATTTAGGTTACTACACACAAAAGAGCGGTTCTTTGAGTGTATAAGACGGCTGACCCTTTGAGACCTCGATTCTGAATTCTACCAAATACCAGACAACTGCCTGATGCAGCAATTTTGATTGATTTTGTAGAAGTTATGGAGACTCACTATTTTATTGTTTTATTGTTTTCCTTCCTATTGTTATTATCTTGCTCTCAAATTTCAATTAAGTTCCCTTTGGACCTAATAGATCCTTTGTGAATGTGCGTAACACTGTTTGGATGAACGATTATGCTCCACCAGTCAAGGTTATTATGCATGTTCATATGTCAACTCTGACACATCTGATGTCATAATATGTTACATTTCTTATGTTTATAAAATTCTATAAAAACATTGTGAAATATCAGAAGAAATGCATTTCTTTTTGGATTTCTCTTCAGTATACAGCCTCTAAAAAGTACTGGAAGGATTAAGATTTTTTAATAGAAGTAATTTACAAATCTGTTTAACTTTCTGGCACCAGTTGATTTTAAATAAGTTTTCCACGGGAGTACCCCTTTAAAGGGACAGTGACTAAATTTTCATTCGATCTTTATGGTGTTTTTTTTAGCACATGTAGATCTAATTCCTGATAGAGATGTATGTATTCTCTGGCTCTCAAGTTCTCAGTCCTGTATTACTGAAACTATTTATGAGAATAGGGTATAACATAAAGAGACTTTTCTTTACTCACACAAGGGTGGTCCTGCAACATGATGCCCAAAAAGACATAACCGGGAAAATCTTCATTGTGGGGGCAGCCAATTGGCACTAAATAAGACAGCAGGCCAATGAAGATGTTAGTGTACTCAGAGAGGACCTTGTTCAGCATTCTCCTCTCTAACATAGACAAAATTCTCTCTCTCAGAGATATGGAATCCTGAAGAAGTTTTATCATCCTCACAGCGTGGACAGGAACAGAAGCAGGAAAACAGACTTGGTTGTAGACAAAATGGCACCTAGGTTGTAGACATATGGTCTACGTATCTCAGAGGACAAGTCTAGAAGAAGGAGAGTAAGGTAGAAAGTAGAGGATATGCCTTGAGGGAGGAGCACAGAGTAATGTAGAAGGTGGAGAACAGGTCTAGAAGGAGAAACACAGAGTAATGTAGAAGGTGGAGAACAGGTCTAGAAGGAGAAGCACAGAGTAATGTAGAAGGTGGAGAACAGGTCTAGAAGGAGAAGCACAGAGTGATGTAGAAGGTGAAGAACAGGTCTAGAAGGAGAAGCACAGAGTGATGTAGAAGGTGGAGGACAGGTCTAGAAGGAGAAACACAGAGTGATGTAGAAGGTGGAGGACAGGTCTAGAAGGAGAAGCACAGAGTAATGTAGAAGGTGGAGAACAGGTCTAGAAGGAGAAGCACAGAGTGATGTAGAAGGTGGAGGACAGGTCTAGAAGGAGAAGCACAGAGTAATGTAGAAAGTGGAGGACAGGTCTAGAAGGAGAAGCACAGAGTGATGTAGAAGGTGGAGGACAGGTCTAGAAGGAGAAGCACAGAGTGATGTAGAAGGTGGAGGACAGGTCTAGAAGGAGAAGCACAGAGTGATGTAGAAGGTGGAGGACAGGTCTAGAAGGAGAAGCACAGAGTAATGTAGAAGGTGGAGAACAGGTCTAGAAGGAGAAGCACAGAGTGATGTAGAAGGTGGAGGACAGGTCTAGAAGGAGAAGCACAGAGAGATGTAGAAGGTGGAGAACAGGTCTAGAAGGAGAAGCACAGAGTAATGTAGAAGGTGGAGAACAGGTCTAGAAGGAGAAGCACAGAGTGATGTAGAAGGTGGAGGACAGGTCTAGAAGGAGAAGCACAGAGTAATGTAGAAAGTGGAGGACAGGTCTAGAAGGAGAAGCACAGAGTAATGTAGAAGATAGAGGACAGGTCTAGAAGGAGAAGCACAGAGTAATGTAGAAAGTGGAGGACAGGTCTAGAAGGAGAAGCACAGAGTGATGTAGAAGGTGGAGGACAGGTCTAGAAGGAGAAGCACAGAGTAATGAAGAAGATGGAGAACAGGTCTAGAAGGAGAAGCACAGAGTGATGTAGAAGGTGGAGGACAGGTCTAGAAGGAGAAGCACAGAGTAATGTAGAAGGTGGAGAACAGGTCTAGAAGGAGAAACACAGAGTGATGTAGAAGGTGGAGGACAGGTCTAGAAGGAGAAGCACAGAGTGATGTAGAAGGTGGAGGACAGGTCTAGAAGGAGAAGCACAGAGTGATGTAGAAGGTGGAGGACAGGTCTAAAAGAAGAAGCACAGAGTGATGTAGAAGGTGGAGGACAGGTCTAGAAGGAGAAGCACAGAGTGATGTAGAAGGTGGAGGACAGGTCTAGAACGATAGAAACCCTCATCATCTATATCAGTGACGCTATGCTCTACCATGCATTTTGCATTAATGAGGTATATGAGTCAATGGCCCTCATTTACTAAGCTAGAACCGACCAGTTTTTATGGGGTTATTTTGGTGCAGAGTGTCTGCCACATGTCTGCGTGCGCCAGGAAAATCCGACAAACCCGACATTGCACTGTGAAAAGCCGAAAAAGGCGTGTGATCTGTCACAAAAGGGGCGTGGTTGACCCCAAAATGGGTGTGGTTTCACAACCCAGACTTATTTACTATTGAATTCACAGAAATTCCTGTGGATAAATGGCTGGAAATTTCCACCTAGAAAATGCTGGAAATCCCCATAGTAAATAGGGTGAAATTCTACAAGTCGGAAACAAGATTTCACACTAGTAAAAACCTGACACTCTTAGTAAATGAGGCCCAATGTATTGAATGTGATATATATGTATACTGTGGGAGTTTAGCTCGGTAGAAATGGACAAACAGCAGAAACGGCATGTGTTACCCCACACAAATGGCAATTTTCCAAGGAGAGTTTAGCACCTGAAGACTTCAGGACAAGTTTCTCCCAACGTCTCTTTCCTAGTTTTAAGGTCCAGTGACAAGCTGTCTTCAGCACCTGTGCTGATCTGAACTAGTCTGAAAACCTGGAAGAAAATGAAAGACCCCGCTACCAAACCTTTCTTTTATCCTATAAAAATTCAAGCCCAATAACAGGACTCAACGTCTCTACAAGTTTAGTCTCACCGGGCACTTTAACTATTTTCCATATTTTCCATATCTTACCCATCTTCCTCCGGATGAGATACGCACCTCTTGAAACCTGGTTGCCACATATGATAAGTACCTTGGGGAAATATGGCAATCTCCGACCATAACAACGTATGCACAGTAATATAAAGTGCAGGGAGTGTCATGTAGACACGCTCTTTTGTGCATAAGGAGAAAGGTCTCTAGCGGTGGTTGTAAGAACCCAAAGGGCTAACTTTCCTTGAGCTTTTGTCTGGCCTGGTTGCTTGGATACACCTTAGCCAATGAGACGAAGTCACCTGCAAGCTGAACATTTAAGTCCAGCTCACTCCTTCCCTGGTTGCCAGTGAAAGCGCTTGTCTTGGAGTAACCAGCATTGTTTGTCCAGTGTTATTGTTATTGATCTTGGCTTGGATTTCTTACTTCTCTTTCATATTTGCTTATTTGTACCTCAATAACTCCTGTTGCTGACTCAGCTAGTTCTGACCCTGACTTGACTGTGTGTTTGTCTAGTTTTATGTATGTTAGCTTTGTGTGCCTCCGGCTATTTCCCGACACCTACTGTATTGTCATTTATTGTTTTAACTTTAACTGTCCCTCACTTATTATAAGAAGGGACCGTCTTCATGGTTGTGGAACTGTTATCTAGGGCGGGTACACAAGTAGTCAGGGACAGAGGTTGTGGGCAGGTTTAGGGATGCACTCTATCCCTGCCCTACGTGACAGTGGCCCTTCAGATATTGCAAAACTTCAACTCCCAGCATGCCCAGACAGCCGTTGGCTTTTGGAGGGCCACAGTTTGAGACCATTGGTGTATGGGGATAAAGGCATGTATAGTTCCTTCCAGCTAGTGCTGTATTCAGTATCCTGGGCACAAGTCGCATGTAAGAGATTATAAACTCCTTTTGATACTAATACAGGATATAACTCCTATTTATGGATATTCAAGGTTTCTGAGAATAATATGGAAGCTATTAAGGGACTATTCAGCTGTATCTGTCAAGAGGCCTCGTAAATATATGACTTACATGAATCATCTAAGTCCTTACCGAGATTGGAGCCTTTCCAGCCCATTACCTCTCCTTAGCCACTTGTTTCTCTAAGAAAACATTTTCTTTTCTGGTTATTTATTTCCTATCTTTATTGTCTATTCTTTTCAAGTCCACATTGCAAATACTGATAGAAGTAAAACGTCTTATTTATGTCAACATTCGCTAAGAAGAAGAGAGGCTGCTGTGTCACTTTAACCCTTTAATTGGCACTTTTGGGTGCCGAATTTACATTTTTCTCTGTTTAAATATTTTTATTATTGTTTAAGAAACATAAACAGGTAATAAGTAACCCCAATGTACAAAATAAAATTCCTCACGTCTTTCATATGGATGAGTTTACTCTACATCTACTCCTGTGTGGTTGCGCTGAAGGGCGGTGCAACTAAGGCCAACCACATCGGCCATTACAGGAGAATTTATAGAAAAAGGAGAGTCCGGCACTCATCCAACCTCAATAAAACTTCACCATATATTTTATTGATATGCCTTAAAACTGATTTTAAAATAATTTCTTCATAAAAGATAGCATTTTGATGTCCACAGTATCCTTCCTATGCATTTCAAACCTTTTACCTGTTGGTTCTTACTCACGGAATGAAGATACTAAGAGAAATATATGGAGAAACATACCGGCCCTACAACCGCAATTCAGGGGTTTGTATCTAATTAGACTAGTAGTAGTACCAATAGTAAAAGTAGTAGTAATAGCAGTAGCAGTAGTAGTAGTAGTAGTAGCAGTAGTAATAGTAATGATAGTAGTAGTAGTAGTAGAAGTAGTAGTAATAGTAGTAGTAGTAAAAGAAGTAGTAGTAGTAGTAGAATACTTAATAGTGTAATCTATTAATGAAATGAGAATATCTGAATTGCAGAGGTGGGACAGGTATATCTGTTGTCCCTTTACCATAAGTATCTTCATTGCATGAGTAAGAACCAACATGTCAAAGGTTGGAGACTCGTAGGAAAGATACTCTGGACACATGTGGTACCAAAACGACAGACAATGGGTTAATCAGGGACGAGTTGGAAAGCCAAGGATCGAATTACAAAATCAAGACCGGAAACAGAGTCAGGACAAACAAGGGTCAAACCAGAAAGGCAGCGTAGTACAAAATCAGCAGGCAAAAGAACAGTCAATAAAAAGGCAAAGGGTCAGAACTCAGTAAAATATAAAGTATCAGAAATATCCATAGTCATGGCAGTCTGAGAACAACTATTGCCTATTTAAATATCCTGTCGATGGGAGTGCCAGCACTGAGTGACTCCTACCTACTAATTTCCTAGGCAGGCCATGTCACAGAGAGATGAACGCTCCTGTGCCACAAAGGAGTGGTTGTCTGGGATGATGAGGCATGATGATAACAGTGCCTAGAGAGACCAGGAAGACCATTCCAATAGCAATCTAAACTAAACTAGACGTGGGCGGGGGATGGAGACAATATTGGCATCAATAGGCAAACAAGATCAAGAGGTATGAGACGATCAGCAGAGGCCATAAAATCAAGCCATAGACTCCACTGTATACAATACGCCTCTGATGGTTGTTTGGAATCAGATCAACTCCTCTATCCTGTAGAAATTATTGATTTCCTAAAGCCAGTCCGAAATGGTCGGTGGGCGAGTATCATTCCAGAGGTGAGGGATCACTGTATGGGCAGCTAGAAGAAGAAATGGGCGGGTTTGAAGTGGTACACCGCTCTTCAGCATTTGATACAAACTGTTCCGAACGCTGGAGACGGCGCTGGGAGCTCATTACATCATAGCCCTACCCCCCTCATGACGTCATGCCCCACCCCCTCAAGGGAAGTCTATGGGAGGGGGCGTGACAGCTGCCACACCCCCTCCCATAGACTTGCATTGAGGGGGTGGGGCATTATGTCGTGAGGGGGCGGGCAATGATGTAACAAGCTCCTGGCTCCAGCGTTTGGAACAGTTTGTTCCAAATGGTGAGTAGCGGAGTACCCCTTTAAGTCCTGCAGGAACAGATGGGTACAGAGTTCCTGCACTTTTTCCACATCAGGAGCACTGTTCCCATTAGCAGGAGTCCTGCAGAGGGACCAGCCCTTGAGTGGCAATCTTGAGTTCCCACACTTTTTTTCCAGGACTTGACCCCTGAAGTAATAATAAGAGAACCCGGCAGTATGGATAACAAAGGTTGGCTGATTCATTAGGAAGAGAGACAGTAATCACTTTACAGATTATCTCTATCACATTGGACCAGTAAGCTTGTAACAGAGGACCGGCCCACCAAATGTCCACCATTGTACCTCCCACCCTTCCACAACACAAGCAAGTATCATATACAAAAAAAGTCCAAAGAGAATGTACAGTCGGCACTGCCTATCTTCCTCTGTGGCACAATCCTGTGAATCAGCTCTGACCAGCCAATATTCAATAACTGATTGCTCCACCCGGTGCTCAGTGGTCAAAGACGTAGCTCAATGCAATGTACCTTGTGTAGAAGAAGACCACGGCACTCGCTCCGGATGCAATTAAAATTCTTTATTCCCACTTGAAGTACATAAGAACGTCAGGAGGGGGAGAAGAGACGGGAGTCCCTCTCGCAGCTCACGCTGCTTCCACCGGTCCCGGTAGGGACCGGTGGAAGCAGCGTGAGCTGCGAAAGGGACGTTGTCCCGTCTCTTCTCCCCCTCCTGACGTTCTTATGTACTTCAAGTGGGAATAAAGAATTTTAATTGCATCCGGAGTGAGTGCCGTGGTCTTCTTCTACACAAAGTATCATATACAGATGGATGCAGTCTAGAACGAAAAGTAGAAACCCTATACCATCTGGTCAGGATTTTATAATCAGTTTCCTGGGCTTTGGATAAAAGAGAAGTTTTATGGCACAAAACCAAAGATTTAAACACTCATCTACAGAGAAAAATTCTCAATTTCCTCTCCCAACTCGCAGGAAAAGGAAGTAGACGCTTCCTTTTTGAATAGTCTGATACTACTATGTGGCCTATGTGGACATGTGAGTGTGATGGACCACCGGTGTAAGGCGGGACCACGGGTGTAGCGGTGTAGGTGGTGGGATCAGATTGTATTAACCCCGGGGGCAAGATGTTATTAACCCCTAGTGTTCGTGACGCCAGAGTGGTTTTTGGTACCGACACCACACAAACGGTATATCCGCTATTCCAATGGCTAGTTAGTGAAATGAGAGTCCACAACCAGTTATGGCTTAACGGAGGCTTTACTGAGTTTAGACAGATGGATTCATCTTCACAGCTAGGCCAGATTCCCAGAGACGTGGCCAGGAACCCAGAAGGACCTCGCAGCTTGCTGGGACTTGTAGTTATGGTAATAGATTTTAGGTAATTATCTTGAGGATTGACTATATATAGGACTTGACTATTTGAAGTGACAGCAGACATACACTTGAGACTTACTGGAATGACTGTAGCTTTTGGGGTTTTCCAGATGCTGGTCACTAGCACTGAGATCTCTGGTGGTTGCTGTGCTCAGTAGCAGATGGAATCTCAAAGAGAGTGAATTGTAATGGCCACCCCTTTATATAGTGGGGGCTGGACTAAAGCCCATTGGTCAAACTGCGGGTCATAGGTTAAGCTGGTGCTCTCTGGGAGAACATGTGACAGCAAATCATGAGACTGCATAACATGTGACAGACTTGAACAGGTCCTCGAGACCTCCCACAGGTCCTCTGTACTATCTATACATAAGGATACTGTCCAGGCATTAAAGTGATATACACAACATTATGGAAACAACAGGGGGAGACCTTGCAGGGGAGCCCCCAGGTCATTGAGGGACTCAACCTGACAGGGCCTAAGGGCAGTACATGACCATGTCATTTACTCGGACATCACATGAGACTAAGGAAAGTTATTGTGACTGTAGGAGCATGCAATCCAACCTTTCGTAAGATCGGTGGGAGTTTCAATAGAAGGTAAAATCTTTTTCTTGTGCGTGGAAGGTCATCAAAACATCTCAGTCTGTAGGTCTTTTTCAACATTTTGTGCGATAATTGGGATATGGTCTAGGAGTGGATCCAACCCTACGTTGAGTTCCCTCTCTGGCCAAGCAAATTCCTTGTGAGACCAGGTGGGGATGATTCAGGGTCTCCTCATGCCAGTCTATTGAATGGGTAAATCAGTCTGGGTAAAAAGCACAGCAGAGCTTCTCATGGGATAGTATGTTATCACTGGGGGTAGATAGGCATGAAAGACGGGCAATTGCGCTTACCTTTGGGGGTTGTGTGCCAGACACAACCACCTATTGAAGTCTGTAGAAATGTTGCAGCCGCCCGGGAGTCTGTGTTCAGGAGATCCCCACCGATACGAAGATACTGGAAGTAGATGAAACAAATTTGTGATTCGATGGTGCAGAACGTCAGTAAGAAGACGGGATCCGTACAGTATGATAAACTGTATCTTTCTTTCAATGGCCAATAAACAAACGCGTTTCGAGACTCTTGCGGTCTCTTTCTCAATGTTACAAGGCTCATCTGCCCTTGAGCCTTGTAACATTGAGAAAGAGACCGCAAGAGTCTCGAAACGCATTTGTTTATTGGCCATTGAAATAAAGATACAGTTTATCATACGGTGAATCCCGGATTTGCTTCACCTGCTTCCAGAGTCCATTGAATGGGGCATACAGTTCTGTATATCCCAGCAATTGTAACAAGGGTAGTGGTGATCCGCCCCTAAGATACAAGAATTTTCCATCAGGTAATTGGGAAATCAGGGTATATGGAAGTGACTTACTGATTGCTATGGACACTCCATGGTAGGAAAGGTGCAAAGTTAGGGCAAAGTTAGTTTCTTGACAAATAGCAATGTCAGAATGACAGGATTTAAAGGGATACTCTGCCCTTAGACATCTTATCCCCTGTCTAAAGGATAGGGGATAAGATGTCTGATCTCGGGGGTCCCACTGCTGGCAACCCCCGCAATCTCTCCTGCAGCACCCCCTATCATCTGGTGCACGGAGCGAGCAAGCTGGCTCCGTGCACCTGATGATAGTGGGTGCTGCAGGAGACATTATGGAGGTTCCCAGTGGTGGTACCCCTGCTATCAGACATCTTATCCCCTATTCTTTGGATAGGGGATAAGATGTCTAAGGGAGGAGTACCCCTTTAAGGATCTGGAATATCCTCAAGCATTTTGTGGGTGAGTTTACACCTCTGACATTCCATATTGTGACAGCTACCTCGGACAATGTATAACAAGATATCAAGAAAACAGTAAAACAAAATAATTCTGTGCAAGGATTTCTTCTTGGGGATAGCTCTGGGATCGTCCTTGACACCGCCACAGGACACGTTTCCACTTCAATCAGCAGGCAAATAACAGTACTTTATGCAAGTCCGGCCCCTCGCCAGCTTTATTACACAAGTTGCAGGATAAATAAAAATATAACACAGGAACAAAACAAACCCTAGACCGTCCAGTTGCTTTCTTTTTTTTATAACTGTTTTTTTATTAAAGAATTTTTCTTTAAAACAGATATTTGAGAATAAGAAAATAAAAGTACATAGAATAATAAACAGAGTCATTACATATTAAAAAGACCAGTTACTTTCTAAACAATCCAGCATGCCCTGTCTATAAACTGGTGGGCTCCTGCAACCTTTTACTCACTGTTCACACACAGCGTTTGCAACCTCTTGCTGTGTGTCTGGTCCACACCACTTCTTGGGGCCACTCACAGCTCGGGTTGTGTGTTCCTCAGACGGACCCCTGCCTCCCCCCACAGCCACCTTGCTGTCTTCTAGGGAGAGACCGCACTATTGTGTCTGTCTTCTTTTTAAACACACTGCCCCTTTCTGCTACCTCATTAATTAGGCCACGATGGAGGTTTCTCCAGGGTTAGCTGGGGAAATACACCCTTCCCTTGCCACATTGTCACACCTGGCAGTCAGAGACAGCTATGAATAAACAGTGCGTAAAGAACAATGCGTAGAGGAAGAAATAGGAATGGGCAAGTGTGTATATGGGGGGGGGGGGGGGTAAGGTAACTTTTCATTTGGGAAATATATAATCAAATAAATATGTGAAAGTAAAATTCTATACAAGCTCAGGAACACCAGGGTATCTAAGCAGAGGGATTGATTATAGCAAGTAGGTAGGGTATGGGGGTGGCCTAAGGGTATAGTTTACTCACCGAGTCCTCTCCATGTAGATATGTAGCAGTCCAGCCTTCGGCACAAGAGGTCATCGGTGCAAAGTTTCTTCAGCCTGGAACGATGCATAGTCTTTTGCCATAATCTTCTGCCATAGTCTTCCAAATCCGGAACCAGTCAGGAGGGCTTATCACATTATTAGCCAAAACAGCTGCAATTTTACTTTTACTTTTCTGTTAACATTACTATTTGAGTTGTTGTTTCTCTTGCATGATCATCTGTATTTTTTAGGGGCCATTTAGGCGACACATACTCCAAATAAATTTTTAAAGTGCAACTGTCATCATATTTTGACCCCCCAGACCACTATAATGGTGTTCCAGATGATTATGAGGTGACTGCAGCCATTTACCTTTCTTGCTGTTTGTTGTTCTTTTCTTACTGATAAAAACCTTTTATCCAAAAGTCAGGCACAGTTGGATAGGCGTGGCTTGGGGTTCGCTAAGCCCCGCTGCCGCCACGCCTATCCTGCCTTCCAGCGCTGTGGGACCTCTGTGTCCAGGCAGGACAGGCATGGCAGTGGCGGGGCTTGGCAAACCCCAAGCCACGCCTATCCGCCTATAAGTGCTAAAAAAATTTAAAGGAAGAGAAACACTTTTTGGGGGCCCAAATGTCAAAGAGATGTGGCTGTGCCACCGGGTCACAGAAGCTCTTCCCTGTTATGTCGCGCCCACTACCGCCTTGACCCACACACATAGACTATCTGCCAGCAGTCAGCCATGTCAAAGTCTTGCCCCTTTGCCATGAATGGGGATTGTGGTGCACATGTGGTGAGTATGTCAGGTTAGGAAAAAGGACTCACAGACTTTGCGCACGTGTGCCGGCATCCCCAACTATGGTCCTATCGTGTTCTTCCAAATGGCTTGCCACTGGTAGACGAGCCATATGTTTCTATAAGAGAGGGAGCAGGTCTGACGTTATAGAGGAGAGGCATTACTGTCAGTAAATCTGCTGTGGAAGATCTTTCAGTAAATCTGCTGTGGAAGAAACCTTTAAAGGGACAGTGACCAAATACTTACTCATCTGCCACAAAGACTGCAACGTTCCAGGCTGTGCTGAAGCAGCTGTATTGGATTGGACAAGAAGTTTCAGTAAAGTGTTCAAGTTGTTTCACGTAATCCTAGTATCCATTGGTCTCATCCTGGCACATTGCACTATGGGAACAACTTAGTTGACACAATAGTTGTTGGATACACGAGAACATCAGGTCACATGACCTGTCTGAAGAATGACTTATGCCAGCTAGCTCGCGATGTAACACTCATCGCTGTGGGTAACACATTAAAGGGGCACTCCACTGCCCCAACGTTTGGAAAAATTTAGTACCGAACGCTGGGTGTGGGCTTCGCGTTGCCACGCCCCCATGGTGTGACGCCATGCCCCCCAATGCAAGTCAATGGGAGGGGGCATGGCGGCTGCCACGCCCCCTCCCATAGACTTTTATTGAGGGGGCAAGACATGATGTCACAAGAGGCATGGTGTGACGTCACGAGGGCCATGGCGACCCCCGAAGCCCACACCCAGCGTTTGGAACAAAATCGTTCCGAATGCTGGGACAGTGGAGTACCCCTTTAAGAAATGACATCTATATAACGGGCTCCGTTGTATCTGAATCTGTAGTAAATCATTATTAAAACAGGAAAAGATTTACTACAGATTCAGATACAATGGAGCCCGTTATATAGATGTAATTTCTTAAAGGGATACTCCACTGCCCCAGCGTTCGGAATGCTTTTGTTCCGAATGCTGGGTGCGGGCTTCAGGAGTCACCATGCTCCCCATGACATCACCACACCTCTCGTGATGTCATGTCACACCCCTCAGTGCAAGTCTATGGGAGGGGGCGTGCATTTCATTGAGGGGTGTGACATGACGTCACGAGAGGCGTGGTGCGACATAACGGGGGGCATGGCAACCCCTGAAGACCACACCCAGCGTTCGGAACAAAAGCGTTCCGAACGCTGGGGCAGTGGAGTACCCCTTTAAGAAATGACATCTATATAACGGGCTCCGTTGTATCTGAATCTGTAGTAAATCTTTTCCTGTTTAAATAACGATCCAATCAGTGAGTACACTTCTTGTCTGGGTGGAGGGCCCTTGAACCATCTTGTCGTGTTTTTTAAGGTCAGTGGGTTGAGTGACTGAAACGCTCAGTTGATTTCTATGCAAAAAAATCAAACTACAGCATGTGAAGTTGGAAAACAAGTTTTGTTGCGGAGATTGTTTAAGCATCGCAGTCCTTGTGATTGGCTAAATTAATGCTGCATTATCTGAATGACTCTGATTTACACGATCACCATCATAGAATACAGGTTTGAGTTTCTGTAGACACAATCATTGGGGGAGATTTGTTAAAACCTGTCCAGAGGAAAAAGATGCCGAGTTGCCCATAGCAACCAATCAGAGTGCTTCTTTCATTTTGAAGAGGCCTTGTTAAAAATGAAAGAAGCGATCTGATTGGTTGCTATGGGCAACTGGGCAACTTTTCCTCTGGACAGGTTTCGATAAATCTCCCCCAATATGGTTTGTATAGTGATATTACAATGCAGAATCTGCTGATAAATTGATTATATTTATTTTGTTTGTATTTAAGAGGAGCTAAAGGGGTTAAAACGGTACTCCAAGATAGAAAGAAAGATTTATTCTATCTCCTAAGGATAAGGGGTAGGTGTCAGATCATGAGGAGTCAGACTCCTAGGGTCCCCGCGATATCCCGCACGGCGCCCTGGCTCTCCTTTTGAATGGGGTGTGTCAACCACTGCATAAAGTGACCCCCTCCATGCAGAAAGAACCGGAGATACCCAAGTGCAGTACTCTGGCTCTTCAATAGAAATGCATGGAGGGGATGTGTCGGCCATCACAGCCCATTCAGAAGGAGAGTCAGGGCACCGTGCGAGAGATCCTGGGGGGTCCCAGTGGTTGGACACCCCACTATCTTACATTTATCCCCTAGGATAGAGGATACATTTTTCCCTCCCAGAGTACTCTTTTAATCCTAGGTGCTATGGATCAAGGGGGAAGGATTCCAACAATCCACTCTGCCCAGGTCAGGGAGTCTCGATAAAGGCTCCGGTAGCTGTCTGACCGTTTGCCCTGCCTGAAGGGAATCCATCAATGACTCTAACTAAATCTATTCATAAGAAGGTCTACACCAGGTCAGACCCCCCTCTGACTAGGGCTTATACCCCACATTTATCCTAAAATTGCAAATTAGTAGGGCAGATTAGGAGGGGACATGGTGACCCCCTTCATACATCACCTAGGCCATCGGACAGCTCCGAGAAGGTTCATATATCATGGTTCGCTGTTCCGATGTCCAGAGTTTATACTACTCAGACTCCTAACCAAGATTCGGCATTGGTAAGACCTCTACAGGTCATATGGCAAAAAAACAAAAAGAGGTGTTGAAGGTGTTAGTGGACCATCTTACCTTACCTTCCCCTTCATTTATTGGCTAAAGTGAGGTTCCGATGAAGAAGTAGCCTTGTACAGAGTCATAGAGCTCATGCAGAAGGGGAAAAGCCAATGTGATCTAGGCCTCCTTGGTGGGTCCATTAGAAGTCTGTTTGGCAGCTCTATTATAGGCACTGTATGTCCCTTTGCTACCAGTTAGTTGAAGGTTGTGCACAAATGGTCGCCCACTATGCAATGTCTAGAACACAATTCAAAGGGTTCTCCTAAGCTGATACCCTTTCTCTTAGGGCCTCTTTGCTGGGACCAACAGAGTCCTCTGCTCCCTTTGTAAGAGATCCTTCTACTCTGGACATTATGTAGTTTCCACAGGACAATGGAACCAAAGGATAGGGGATAAGATGTCTGATCACTGGGGACCCCCGTGCTCTTCCTGCTGCACCCGTCGTTTGTTTAGTGCATCAGGTACATGGCTGGAAGCTTGTGATGTCACGGCCACGCCACGGCGGGGCCGTGACATCAAAGGGTCGAAAGTGGCAAAGAGTCAAAAGTGCAGAGAGTCCGATCTATATGGAAATTGGAGAAGGTCTAGGCATACATGTGTGGATTTCTCCTACACGGGTACTCTGGCCACAGATATCTTATCCCCTATCCTTTTGGATAGGGTATAAGATGTCTGATCGCGGTGGATCGCTGGGACCCTCCGTGATCTCTGTGCAGCACCCGTGACATCATGCCATGCCCACTCATGATGTTGCACCCCTTCCATTCATGTCTATGGGAGGGGACGTGACAGCTGTCACGCCCCCTCCCATAGACATGAATAGAGGGAGCGGAGTTTGACATCATGTCTCCGGCCGCCCAAACCCAGCATTCTGAACATACTGTTTATAATGCCAACTGTTAAGGATTGCTGCGGATGAGGCCTTAAAATGTGCGTGACTGCTGCTGTATATTGCTGAGTGTCAACAAAAGAAATACGCACCAGACAAAAAGTTGGTATAAAACTCTTTCTCCGCAAGAAACTCAGGAGCTGTTCCCAAGTGTTCTCAGAGAGTTCCCAGAGAGAGTTCTGTTTATTACACGGAAGTACATTGGTTTTTACATTTGACAAAAAGGGGAGGTTAGTTATCAAGTCAAAATCATGCTTTTATATTTTGATTGGTTATTTGAGTTTTGTGTCCGTATATATTAGCATATTTAAGCATCTATTTCTTTCTTGGCCAAAGTTCACTTATGTGGTTCCCTCACTCTTCTACTGGAAAATCCCAGATTTTTCTGTCCTTCTATACAGTCTATATCTTCTTCAAATATTTTGTCTTTTGACTTCTCATCTTGGTCCTTCTGGCGTCATCCCAAGGTCTCCATCTTAGTCACGAGCAGATAGCAAGCTGGAATGTCTTATAAGGAAAATAATGTTTTTCTGCAGCATATTATCATATAAGTCTATTTTTTATATATATATATTGATCAGTAGTCATAATGATCTGCACAGAGATCACGGAGGGTCCCAAAGGCGGAACCCCAGTGATCAGACATCTTATTCCCTATGTCTGTGGCCAGAGAACCCCTTTAAAAACCTTGAGGACTGAATTATTTTGGCCCTTCCGCACACACATTTTTTTCCTTATCTTTGCATTGCCAGATATTGAGTGACGAAAACTTTACTGTAGTTGTACGTTTTATCGGCACCGTTTCAGGTCACAGAGAATGTACGATTAATGATCATTGTGATACATAAAATCATTCTTCTTATTATTTTTCAAGGGGGGTAAGGAACAGATAAACTGCTAAAACAGGACGGCAGTGAAGAAGCATTAAAAAGCTATAGAGAAAATTTTAAAATATGTAAAAAAAACTGATAAAAGCTGCAAAAATAGAGACAGAAAGACTCATTGCCAACGAGAGAGAGTAAAACTAACCCCAAAATGTTCTTTAACTATATAAATAGCAAAAAGGTAAAAAAAAAATTAAGTGTTTGCCCTTTAAAAAATGACGAGGAAGAAATTATAGACGGGGATCAGGAAAAAGCAAATATATTAAACAAATTCTTCTCCACTGTATTCACCGAGGAAAATGAAATGCCAGGTAAAATACAGCAAAATAAGCTAAACTCCCCAGTACAGGTCACCTGACTAACCCATGAAAAAGTACAGGTCACCTGACTAACCCATGAAGAAGTACAGGTCACCTGTCTAACCCCGGAAGAAGTTTAGGTCACCTGTCTTACCCAGGAAGAAGTACAGTGCCGTCTACAAAATAATCAAAATAGACAAATTGCCAGGTCCAGATGACATTCACCCCCTTGTTCTAAAGGAATTAAGTAATATAATAAACAGACCCCTATTTTTAATACTAAGGGACTAATATGACAGGGACTGTTCCCCAGGAATGGTACATGGCAAATGTGGTGCCAATATTTAAAAAGGGATCAAAAGGTGACCCCGGGAATCATAGACCTGTTAGATTAACCTCCATTGTATGCAAATTGTTTGAGGGTTTTCTAAGAGATGCTATTTTGGAGTATCTTGATATAAATAAATGTATGACCCCCATATCAGCATGGCTTTATGAGGGAATGGTCCTGTCAAACTAACCTGATGAGCTTTTATGAGGAGGTGAGCTCCAGACTGGACCAGGGGCAATAGCTGGATGTCGTATATCTGGATTTTTCCAAAGCATTTGATACGGTTCCACATAAAAGGTTGATGTATAAAATGAGAAGGATGGGGCTGGGGGAGAATGTGTGTAAGTGGGTAAGTAACTGGCTCAGTGATAGGAAACAGAGGATGGTTATTAATGGTACTTATTCTGATTGGGTGACTGTTACTAGTGGGGACCACAGGGGTCAGTCTTGGGTCCTGTTTTATTAAATATATTTATTAATGACCTTGTAGAGGGGTTGAATAGTAAAGTAGCAATCGTTACAGATGATACTAAACTCTGTAAAGCGGTAAACACAATAGAGGACAGTACACTGTGTATAGTAGATAACATAATAGAGGACAGTGCACTGTGTACAGTAGATAACAATATAGAGGACAGTGCACTGTGTATAGTAGATAACACTATAGAGGACAGTGCACTATTACAAATGGATCTGGATAGGTTGGAGGTTTTGGCTGGGAATTGGCAGATGAGGTTCAACACTGATAAATGTAAGGTAATGCACATGGGGAAGAAAAATCCGGGCTGGGATTATGTATTAAATGGGAGAACACTTGGGACGACTGACGTGGAAAAGGACTTGGGAGTTTTAATTAACAGTAAATTTAGCTGTAGTGACCAGTGTCGGGCAGCTGCTGCCAAGGCAAATAAAATCATGGGGGGCATCAATAGGGGCATAGATGCCTATGACATGGAAATAATTCTACCGCTGTACAAATCACTAGTCAGACCACACATAGAATACTGTGTACCGTACTGGTCAGACCACACATAGAATACTGTGTACAGTACTGGTCAGACCACACATAGAATACTGTATGCAGTACTGGTCAGACCACACATGGAACACTGTGTACAGTACTGGTCAGATCACGCATAGAATACTGTGTACAGTACTGGTCAGACCACACATAGAATACTGTGTACAGTACTGGTCAGACCACACATAGAATACTGTGTACAGTACTGGTCAGACCACACATAGAATACTGTGTACAGTACTGGTCAGATCACACATAGAATACTGTGTACAGTACTGGTCAGACCACACATAGAATACTGCGTACAGTACTGGTCAGACCACACATAGAATACTGTGTACAGTACTGGTCAGACCACACATAGAATACTGTGTACAGTACTGGTCAGACCACACATAGAATACTGTGTACAGTACTGGTCAGACCACACATAGAATACTGTGTACAGTACTGGTCAGACCACACATAGAATACTGTGTACAGTACTGGTCAGACCACACATAGAATACTGCGTACAGTACTGGTCAGACCACACATAGAATACTGTGTACAGTACTGGGCACCAGTGCACAAGAAAGATATAGTGGAGCTGGAGAGGGTTCAAAGACGGGCAACCAGAGTAATACGGGGAATGGGAGGATTACAGTACCCAGAAAGATTATCAGAATTAGGGTTATTTAGTTTAGAAAAAGGAAGGCTTAGGGGCGACCTAATAACTATATATCAGGGGACAGTACAGAGATCTCTCCATGATCTATTTATACCCAGGACTGTATATATAACAAGGGGGCATCCTCTACGTCTAGAGGAAAGAAGGTTTCTACAACAGCACAGACGGGGGTTCTTTACTGTAAAGCAGTGAGACTGTGGAATTCTCTGCCTGAGGAGGAGGTCATGGGGAACTCTGTAAAATAATTCAAAAGGGGTCTGGATGCATTTTTGGAGAGTAATAACATGGTTATTAGATTTATAGGGACAGAACGTTGATCCAGGGATTTATTCTGATGCCATATTTAGAGTCGGGAAGGAATTTTTACCTCTAGTATGAGGGTTTTTTGCCTCCTCTGGATCAACTCAGTAGGGACTCATTAGGGTTATAGGTTGAACTTGATGGACTCTGGTCTTTTTTCAACCATATGAACTATGTAACTATAGTAAATCCCTCATCGTTGTGTTAGATTGTTGTTGTGACATTTATTACACATTAATTCTAGTAATATGATATCTTTATTCTTTGTGTCATTACAACTACAGAGAAAAGATAAAGAAGTTTTATGGTTTATTATTTCTACAAAAAAAATATTTTTTATTGTAAAGAAAATAAGAAGTTTGTTTTTATTATTTTTCATCATCTTTGAAAATTTTTTCATTAATATTATTATTACACTTCAACATTTTTTAGTCCCCCTCAGGGACGTGAAGCTTCATCAAGCTGAAGGTACATTTAATGCTTTGGAATATTTAAAACTTGTTCCTCTGGTAATAGATATGCAGTACCTATGGCAGACCTGGGGGACTTTGTATCTAACTGTGTCTCCCTATTGTGGGGGCACCATTGACCCCTTACTGTGGCCAGCTTTGAGAATGCTGGAGAATTTACAGTATCCCACATGTCATCTGACATTGGATTTTCCTGTGTAAATGCAGTAGAGAAGAAGGCATTTAGTAGATTGGCCTTTTCCTCATCCTCCTCCACCATTACACCCAGATTATTTCTAAGGGAGCCAACATTTTTAGTTTCTTATTTTTAAATATTTTTGGGGTTCTTTTTACTTTCTGAGGCAATGGTTATTGTTCTACATTAATAACATGCACTAAAGTATTCCAGGAGGGTAAGGCTTAAAAATTGTTACGCCGAGCGCTCCGGGTCCCTGCTCCTCCCCGGAGCGCTCGCGGCGTTCCTCTTTCTGCAGCGCCCCGGTCAGACGCGCTGACCGGGAGCGCTGCACTGACACTGTCGGCAGGGATGCGATTCGCATAGCAGGACGCGCCCGCTCGCGAATCGCATCCCAAGTCACTCACCTGTCCCGGTCCCCGGCTGTCACATCCTGGCGCGTGCGGCTCCACTCCTCAGGGCGTGCGCGCGCCAGCTCTCTAAGATTTAAAGGGCCAGTGCACCAATGATTGCTGCCTGGCCCAATCAGTCTGATTAGCTTCCTCCTGTGCACCTGTCTATATAGCCTCACTTCCTCTTCCCTTCCTTGCCGGATCTTGTTGCCATTGTGCCTAGAGAAAGCGTTTACAGTGTTTGCCTTACCAGTGTTCCTGACCTCTTGCTATCTCCATTGACTACAAACCTTGCCGCCTGCCCCGACCTTCTGCTATGTCTGACCTTGCCTCTGTCTAGTCCTTCTGTCCCACGCCTTCTCAGCAGTCAGCGAGGTTCAGCCGTTGCCGGTGGATACGACCTGGTTGCTACCGCCGCAGCAAGACCATCCCGCTTTGCGGTGGGCTCTGGTGAATACCAGTAGCAACCTAGAACCGGTCCACCGACACGGTCCATGCCAATCCCTCACTGACACAGAGGATCCACATCCAGCCTGCCGAATCCTAACAGTAGATCCGGCCATGGATCCCGCTGAGGTCCCGCTGCCAGTTGTCGCTGTGGTCGGTGGTCGCCCAGCAGTCTCAACAGATAGAGCAACTTGGACAACAGTTCGCCCAACAAGGACAGCAGCTGTCGCAGTTGACCGCCATGCTACAGCAACTTCTGCCACAGCTGCAGCAGCAACCATCTCCTCCGCCAGCTCCTGCACCTCCTCCGCAGCGAGTGCCCGCTCCTGGCCTCCGCTTGTCCCTGCCGGACAAATTTTATGGGGACTCTAGACTCTGCCGTGGGTTCCTGTCACAATGTTCCCTACATTTGGAGATGTTGTCGGACCAATTTCCTACAGAACGGTCAAAGGTGGCTTTTGTGGTTAGTCTCCTGTCTGGGAAGGCCCTGTCTTGGGCCACACCGCTCTGGGACCGCAATGATCCTGTCACTGCCACTATACAGTCCTTCTTCGCTGAGGTTCATAGTGTCTTTGAGGAACCAGCCCGAGCTTCTTCTGCCAAAACTGCCTTGCTGAACCTGGTCCAGGGAAATTCTTCTGTAGGCGAATACGCCATCCAATTTCGTACCCTCGCCTCTGAATTATCTTGGAACAACGAGGCACTCTGCGCGACCTTTAAAAAAGGCCTATCCAGTAACATCAAGGATGTGCTGGCCGCACGAGAAATTCCTGCCAACCTGCATGAACTTATCCATTTGGCCACCTGCATTGACATGCGTTTTCTGAAAGACACCAGGAGCTCCGCCAGGAAAAAGACCTTGATCTCTGGGCACCTCTCTCACAGTATCCTTTGCAATCTACCCCTGTGCCTCCCGCCGAGGAGGCTATGCAAGTGGATCGGTCTCGCCTGACCCATGAAGAGAGGACTCGCCGCAGAGATAGAAATTTATGTCTGTACTGCGCTAGTACTGAACATTTCTTGGTGGATTGCCCTATTCGTCCTCCACATCTGGGAAACGCACACGCACCCAGCTCACGTGGGAGTGGCGTCTCTTGGTACGAAGTCTGCTTCTCCACGTCTCACTGTGCCCGTGCGGATTTCTCCTTCTGCCAACTCCTCCTTCTCAGCTGTGGCCTTCTTGGACTCTGGTTCTGCGGAAATTTCATTTTGGCCTCTTTTGTTAATAAGTTCAACATCCCTGTGACCATCTCGTCAAGCCGCTCTACATTTCCTCGGTCAACGGAGTAAAATTGGACTGCACTGTGCGTTACCGCACAGAACCCCTGCTCATGAGCATTGGACTGCATCACGAAAAAATTGAACTTTTTGTTTTGCCCAACTGCACCTCTGAAGTCCTCCTCGGTCTGCCATGGCTCCAACGCCACTCTCCTACCCTTGACTGGACCACCGGGGAGATCAAGAGCTGGGGTGCTTCTTGCCACAAAAAATGCCTCACGTCTGCTCCCAGTCCCATCAGTCAAACCTCAGTGTCTCCTCCTATACCTGGTCTCCCCAAGGCCTATTAGGACTATGCCGAGGTCTTTTGCAATAAACAAGCAGAGATTTTGCCTCCTCATAGCCCCTGTCCTGGTAACACTCTGCCTCGTGCCAAGCTTCACCCTCTGCCCCCCCTCCCCATTCCCACTCCTTCTGAACTGCCTGCCTTTGATGAGTATACCCAGGACTTCTCTGTCTTCCAGAAGGAAACTCTACAATCGCTCCCAATGTCCTCATCCCATGTGAAGCGACAACCGGACAAAAAGAAGGGGAGACCCAAGGGGGGGGGGGTACTGTTACGCCGAGCGCTCCGGGTCCCTGCTCCTCCCCGGAGCGCTCGCGGCATTCCTCTCTCTGCAGCTCCCCGGTCAGACTCGCTGACCGGGAGCGCTGCACTGACACTGCCGGCAGGGATGCGATTCGCATAGCAGGACGCGCCCGCTCGCGAATCGCATCCCAAGTCACTCACCTGTCCCGGTCCCCGGCTGTCACGTCCTGGCGCGCGCGACTCCGCTCCTTAGGGCGTGCGCGCCAGCTCTCTAAGATTTAAAGGGCCAGTGCACCAATGATTAGCTTCCACCTGTGCACCTGTCTATATAACCTCACTTCCCCTTCCCTTCCTTGCCGGATCTTGTTACCATTGTGCCTAGTGAATGCATTTTCGGTGTTTGCCATACCAGTGTTCCTGTCCTCTTGCTATCTCCATTGACTACGAACCTTGCCACCTGCCCTGACCTTCTGCTACGTCTGACCTTGCCTCTGTCTAGTCCTTCTGTCCCACGCCTTCTCAGCAGTCAGCGAGGTTGAGCCGTTGCCGGTGGATACGACCTGGTTGCTACCGCCGCAGCAAGACCATCCCGCTTTGCGGCGGGCTCTGGTGAATACCAGTAGCAACCTAGAAATGGTCCACCGGTACGGTCCACGCCAATCCCTCGCTGACACAGAGGATCCACATCCAGCCTGCCGAATCCTAACAAAAATGGCATCATTGTAGCAGATGAATGATGCCTTTTGATCTTCCCAAAGCCAATGGTTAGAGAGAAGTCCCTTAGGAGACAGGGTGGACCCCTGTGTAAAAGTGTGGCAGTCTCCTAGCTGAACGTTTTAAAAATAGAAAAAGATTGGGGGGGGGGGGGGGATAAAAAAATGATGGCAAACGTGCACGTGTCCCATCTCACATACAGGACCAGATCTACCTATAATCTAACGCCTAGAGCGCCCTATTGATGGGGGCGCCGCTCCGCCCGCTCAGCAAGAAAGTTATTGCACACAGTCTCTGGGTCCTGACTGCAACTCTTCAGCTCCAGTCACTTCAGTCCTGCTTCCTGATAGCATGTGCCCCCGAAACAATGACCCCCCTGCTCCCAGCTACAGTCAGTGATTGTGCTCCTGGAGGATTGTACACAGGAGGACAGCATCACCGCTGAAAACTGAAGGATCTGGCTGCAGGACCTGTGTGATGCTGTGGAGGAGGGGGATGAGCTGGAGTGGAGGTCACATGTCACCCCAGTAGTATTACAAGAGGAGGGGGTTTGTTACAGTGTGTCACCCCAGTAGTAAGGAGATTACATGAGGAGGTGGTTTGTTACAGTGTGTCACCACAGTAGTAAGGGGATTACATGAGGAGGAGGTTTGTTACAGTGTGTCACCCCAGTAGTAAGGAGATTACATGAGGAGGAGGTTGGTTACAGTGTGTCCCCCAGTAGTAAGGAGATTACATGAGGAGGTGGTTTGTTACAGTGTGTCACCACAGTAGTAAGGGGATTACATGAGGAGGAGGTTTGTTACAGTGTGTCACCCCAGTAGTAAGGAGATTACAAGAGGAGGGGGTTTGTTACAGTGTGTCACCGCAGTAGTAAGGAGATTACATGAGGAGGTGGTTTGTTACAGTGTGTCACCCCAGTAGTAAGGAGATTACATGAGGAGGAGGTCTGTTACAGTGTGTCACCCCAGTAGTAAGGTGATTACATGAGGAGGGGGTTTGTTACAGTGTGTCACCACAGTAGTAAGGAGATTACAAGAGGAGGAGGTTTGTTACAATGTGTCACCCCAGTAGTAAGGAGATTACATGAGGATGGGGTTTGTTACAGTGTGTCACCCCAGTAATAAGGTAATTACAGGAGCAGGAGGTTTGTTACAGTGTGTCACCCCAGTAGTAAGGAGATTACATGAGGAGGAGGTTTGTTACAGTGTGTCACCACAGTAGTAAGGAGATTACATGAGGAGGAGGTTTGTTACAGTGTGTCACCCCAGTAGTAGGGAGATTACATGAGGAGGAGGTTTGTTACAGTGTGTCACCACAGTAGTAAGGAGATTATATGAGGAGGAGGTTTGTTACAGTGTGTCACCCCAGTAGTAAGGAGATTACATGAGGAGGAGGATTGTTACAGTGTGTCACCACAGTAGAAAGGTAATTACAGGAGGAGGAGGTTTATTACAGTGTGTCACCCCAGTAGTAAGGAGATTACATGAGGAGGGGGTTTGTTACAGTGTGTCACCCCGGTAGTAAGGAGATTACATGGGTAGGAGGTTTGTTACAGTGTGTCACCCCAGTAGTAAGGAGAATACAAGAGGAGGAGGTTGGTTACAGTTTGTCACCCCAGTAGTAAGTAGATTACATAAGGAGGAGGTTTGTTACAGTGTGTCACCCCAGTAGTAAGGAGATTACATGAGGAGGAGGTTTGTTACAGTGTGTCACCTCAGTAGTAAGGAGATTACATGAGGAGGTGGTTTGTTACAGTGTGTCACCCCAGTAGTACGGAGATTACATGGGTAGGAGGTTTGTTACAGTGTGTCACCCCAGTAGTAAGGAGAATACAAGAGGAGGAGGTTGGTTACAGTGTGTCACCCCAGTAGTAAGTAGATTACATAAGGAGGAGGTTTGTTACAGTGTGTCACCCCAGTAGTAAGGAGATTACATGAGGAGGAGGTTGGTTACAGTGTGTCACCCCAGTAGTAAGTAGATTACATAAGGAGGAGGTTTGTTACAGTGTGTCACCACAGTAGTAAGGAGATTATATGAGGAGGAGGTTTGTTACAGTGTGTCACCTCAGTAGTAAGGAGATTACATGAGGAGGGGGTTTGTTACAGTGTGTCACCCCAGTGGTAAGGAGATTACATGAGGAGGAGGTTGGTTACAGTGTGTCACCCCAGTAGTAAGTAGATTACATAAGGAGGAGGTTTGTTACAGTGTGTCACCCCAGTAGTAAGGAGATTACATGAGGAGGGGGTTTGTTACAGTGTGTCACCCCAGTAGTAAGGAGATTACATGGGTAGGAGGTTTGTTACAGCGTGTCACCCCAGTAGTAAGGAGAATACAAGAGGAGGAGGTTGGTTACAGTGTGTCACCCCAGTAGTAAGTAGATTACATAAGGAGGAGGTTTGTTACAGTGTGTCACCCCAGTAGTAAGGAGATTACATGAGGAGGAGGTTTGTTACAGTGTGTCACCTCAGTAGTAAGGAGATTACATGAGGAGGGGGTTTGTTACAGTGTGTCACCCCAGTAGTAAGGAGATTACATGAGGAGGGGTTTTGTTACAGTGTGTCACCCCAGTAGTAAGGTGAGGTGAGTTAAGGGGCGGCAAAATTAGCTTTTGCTTAGGGTGGCAAAAATTCTTGCACCGTCTCAGTCGTGCTCCAGGTAAGTGACCCTGTGAGCACAAGTAACTAGGCCTTGTTTTCAGCCCAAATACTTTGATTGAATATTCCTTTCATGTGCAGCGTACGAGACGTTCTCCAGTCGGCTCACTGTGTCCTCTATCAAGGTAATTTAGCCGATATCATTCTTAAGTTCTCACCATTAATGTTCAGCCGTTCTCTGAAAAAAGCGTACGGGGGGTGGGGGGTGGGGGGTTGAGTGAATGTGGGAAATTTCTGAGATTTTCTTTCCCTTTTTCTTTGTCAGCTGCTGAAACACGTTAAGTCTAATTAGTGTGCGAGAACCGCGAAGCTGACAGCAGCGTAAAATGTGCCGCAATTGTCTGAGATACCGAGAAAAGTATCAGAGAACAATCTATTCCCATACAGAGAAGACTTATCCTCACGTTCCCTGTCAAATGTGTCTCTACAGGAACAGATGAAACACGAATTACTCCGAATGTTATCAGAAGTTATCATCACATACATCCCCGAGGACAATGGCGGCACAATCAGAGGATATAGATGTGAATATAGTCATATAGACCATGTGGTATAACCTGGTGAGGGAGATTTATCCAAACCTGTCAAGAGGAAAAGTTGTTGAGTTGCCCATAACAACCAATCAGATGGCTTCTTTCATTTTTAGGAAGACCTCTGAAAACTGAAAGAAGCGACCTGATTGGTTTCTATGGGCAACTCGGCAACATTCCCTCTGGACAGGTTTCGATACATGTTCGATACATATATAATTATATATGTACAGCTGGTATAAGTTATATATCTCCTGTTTATAGTGATATGGACCATGCTGGTATAACCTGGGTATATACTGTATATAATATATATATGTACAGCTGGTATAAGTTATACATCTCCTGTATATAGTGATATGGACCATGCTGGTATAACCTGGGTATATACTGTATATAATATATATGTACAGCTGGTATAAGTTATATATCTCCTGTATATAGTGATATGGACCATGCTGGTATAACCTGGGTATATACTGTATATAATATATATGTACAGCTGGTATAAGTTATATATATATATCTCCTGTATATAGTGATATGGACCATGCTGGTATAACCTGGGTATATACTGTATATAATATATATGTACAGCTGGTATAAGTTATATATCTCCTGTATATAGTGATATGGACCATGCTGATATAACCTGGGTATATACTGTATATAATTATATATGTACAGCTGGTATAAGTTATATATCTTCTGTATATAGTGATATGGACCATGCTGGTATAACCTGGTATATACTGTATATAATTATATATGTACAGCTGGTATAAGTTATATATCTCCTGTATATAGTGATATGGACCATGCTGGTATAACCTGGTATATACTGTATATAATTATATATGTACAGCTGGTATAAGTTATATATCTCCTGTATATAGTGATATGGACCATGCTGCTATAACCTGGTATATACTGTATATAATATATATGTACAGCTGGTATAAGTTATATATCTCCTGTATATAGTGATATGGACCATGCTGGTATAACCTGGTATATACTGTATATAATTATATATGTACAGCTGGTATAAGTTATATATCTCCTGTATATAGTGATATGGACCATGCTGGTATAACCTGGTATATACTGTATATAATATATATGTACTGCTGGTATAAGTTATATATCTTCTGTATATAGTGATATGGACCATGCTGGTATAACCTGGGTATATACTGTATATAATTATATATGTACAGCTGGTATAAGTTATATATCTTCTGTATATAGTGATATGGACCATGCTGGTATAACCTGGTATGTACTGTATATAATATATATGTACAGCTGGTATACGTTATATATCTTCTGTATATAGTGATATGGACCATGCTGGTATAACCTGGGTATATACTGTATATAATTATATATGTACAGCTGGTATAAGTTATATATCTCCTGTATATAGTGATATGGACCATGCTGGTATGACCTGGGTATATACTGTATATAATATATATGTACAGCTGGTATAAGTTATATATCTTCTGTATATAGTGATATGGACCATGCTGGTATAACCTGGTATATACTATATATAATATATCTGTACATCTGGTATAAGTTATATATCTCCTGTATATAGTGATATGGACCATGCTGGTATAACCTGGGTATATACTGTATATAATATATATATGTACAGCTGGTATAAGTTATATATCTCCTGTATATAGTGATATGGACCATGCTGGTATAACCTGGGTATATACTGTATATAATATATATGTATAGCTGGTATAAGTTATATATCTCCTGTATATAGTGATATGGACCATGCTGGTATAACCTGGGTATATACTGTATATAATATATATGTACAGCTGGTATAAGTTATATATCTCCTGTATATAGTGATATGTACCATGCTGGTATAACCTGGTATATACTGTATATAATTATATATGTACAGCTGGTATAAGTTATATATCTCCTGTATATAGTGATATGGACCATGCTGGTATAACCTGGGTATATACTGTATATAATATATATGTACAGCTGGTATAAGTTATATATCTCCTGTATATAGTGATATGGACCATGCTGTATAACCTGGTATATACTGTATATAATATATATGTACAGCTGGTATAAGTTATATATCTCCTGTATATAGTGACATGGACCATGCTGGTATAACCTGGGTATATACTGTATATAATATATATGTACAGCTTGTATAAGTTATATATCTCCTGTATATATAGTGATATGGACCATGCTGGTATAACCTGGTATATACTGTATATAATTATATATGTACATCTGGTATAAGTTATATATCTCCTGTATATAGTGATATGGACCATGCTGGTATAACCTGGGTATATACTGTATATAATTATATATGTACAGCTGGTATAAGTTATATATCTCCTGTATATAGTGATATGGACCATGCTGGTATAACCTGGTATATACTGTATATAATATATATGTACAGCTGGTATAAGATATATATCTTCTGTATATAGTGATATGGACCATGCTGGTATAACCTGGTATATACTGTATATAATATATATGTACAGCTGGTATAAGTTATATATCTCCTGTATATAGTGATATGGACCATGCTGGTATAACCTGGGTATATACTGTATATAATATATATGTACAGCTGGTATAAGTTATATATCTCCTGTATATAGTGATATGGACCATGCTGGTATAACCTGGTATATACTGTATATAATATATATGTACAGCTGGTATAAGTTATATATCTCCTGTATATAGTGATATGGACCATGCTGGTATAACCTGGGTATATACTGTATATAATATATATGTACAGCTGGTATAAGTTATATATCTTCTGTATATAGTGATATGGACCATGCTGGTATAACCTGGTATATACTGTATATAATATATATGTACAGCTGGTATAAGTTATATATCTTCTGTATATAGTGATATGGACCATGCTGGTATAACCTGGGTATATACTGTATATAATATATATGTACAGCTGGTATAAGTTATATATCTCCTGTATATAGTGATATGGACCATGCTGGTATAACCTGGTATATACTGTATATAATATATATGTACAGCTGGTATAAGTTATATATCTCCTGTATATAGTGATATGGACCATGCTGGTATAACCTGGTATATACTGTATATAATATATATGTACAGCTGGCATAAGTTATACATCTCCTGTATATAGTGATATGGACCATGCTGGTATAACCTGGGTATATACTGTATATAATATATATGTATAGCTGGTATAAGTTATATATCTCCTGTATATAGTGATATGGACCATGCTGGTATAACCTGGGTATATACTGTATATAATTATATATGTACAGCTGGTATAAGTTATATATCTCCTGTATATAGTGATATGGACCATGCTGGTATAACCTGTATATACTGTATATAATATATATGTACAGCTGGTATAAGTTATATATCTCCTGTATATAATGATATGGACCATGCTGGTATAACCTGGGTATATACTGTATATAATATATATGTACAGCTGGTATAAGTTATATATCTCCTGTATATAGTGATATGGACCATGCTGGTATAACCTGGTATATACTGTATATAATATATATGTACAGCTGGTATAAGTTATATATCTCCTGTATATAGTGATATGGACCATGCTGGTATAACCTGGTATATGTGCGAAGGTTAATTGACTGAGTCACTTAACCTGTGTTTGTGGGAGGGGCGGTACTTGCGCTTAAAAGCCGCGGCTCCCTATGTGTTCAGTGCGCCGCGGCTCTCGCGTTGTTTGGAGTCCGTGACGTCAGGCGCCGTGGGAAGTCTCTCCAGCCTCGTGTTCGTTCCTGTGCTCTGCTGTGCACGTCATTTCAGGTTAGTTCAGACGCTAGGTAGGGGGCGACGGCGGAGCAGGTCCGGGGGGTGACTGCAGGAGTCTGGGGGCTCGTGTCTTGTATGAGCCCTGCGGTTGTCCCCCGTGCCCTGCCTTTCGCATGTTGGTGTTGTTGTTCAGCAGCTGTAGCGGGCTGCTAAGCATCGTTGTGCGCTTCCGGCTGCCCGGCTCTGCATGTCGGGGGTTTCTTTTCAGATGTTTGGTGCTGGCTGGGGGAGGTGACAGCTGGAGTTACCTTTCAGAGCATATGTCCTTCAGAGCTCCGCGGTATTCTCCCGTCCAGGTTCCGCTGCCTTACGCATGCCGGCTTTCTTATTCGGTCACCAGTCTCAGCCGGCAGCCAGTTCGTTACACACCTCCTGCGGCTCAGCTCTGCATGCTGGGTGCTTGTTTGCATACTGTAGGTATTATAGTCTTGTAGTTCCAGGTGTTAGTCTTAGTGTCAGTACACGTTGTCTACTGGTCACGCTTCGTTAATGTGTCACAGATGTCCCTGCTGTGTATTTCACTGGTTGACGCGTTTGTTCCGCAGTTGCTTCTCATATACCTAATCTGTTTCATATTCCATGTGTTTACACTATTGCTTCTCGTATCTACACTTCGGCCGCATACATTGGTCCGTATTAGTCATGTTTTAACTCATGAGTGTTAGTTCGTTAGTTGTTGTTTTAAAAAAATAAAATAAAATAAAAATATATATAATATATATATATATATATATATATATATATATATATAAAAAATATATATATATATATATATATATATATATTCAATCAAACTCACATTCCTTCTGCATACGCTGCTGATACACTGCCACTATATGCTCCGCTATTTGTCTGGTACTATAATTCTGTTCTCACATGGTCAACTTGCCTTCCGCTGTTTCGCCTCTGTCTTCATGGTATTTATTGCTTCATGGTATTTATTGCTAGTCGTAGTTATTTACTTTGCTCGTTGTTTGGTACCGTTTTACTCTAACTTGTTGTGGTAGTGAATAAGGCGGTTGTTCCTAAATTAGTTTGCCTGGCTGGTAGCATGGTCTTCAATGTGCGCTGCTGTTCTGTTGTTCCTGTGCTCCTATGGTTACTCTTTTACCTGGTTAAGTGTTTTTGTCATGTTACTAGCTAAATTCTTCGTCATAGCCTCACTAAGCGCCTTGTAGGTGTTGATCCACACCTGTACCTATTCAGTTATGTGGTGGGTTTACCTTTGACATTATTCTTGTTTTTACATTTTAGTTTTTCTCCTCGCCCTTACGTAGTATTGTACCTTACAATCGTTTCTCATTTTCGGTCAAGCGGTGTATTTACGTTGGTTTTCCTATTTTCAGTTTATTCGCAAGATATCTACCTCCTGCATTAGACTATCGCCTTACTAGCTCAGTAACGCTGTGTAGCTGTCTAGGCTCGAGGTTCATCTTTACGCTACTTCGCTGTCCTTGGCCCGGTCGCTTTTAGGTAAAAAGAGGTAAAAGAGTATATTTGGAATTTTGCATATATGTATATAGGTGTTAATTTAAAGTTTTATGTTCTTGCAAGTTGTTTTTTCTTCCCCCAACTCACCCTTTGGGGCTCGGTTCGTGTCCTTTCCACCAACTCAACTCATCTTTGGGTCCTCGTGTGGATCTGCTTTAGCCTGTGTGTTGTTAGGTTATATGCCTGTGTGTTTTATTCAGCAGTTGTCCACGCACGCTCTTGTGGCTTAAACGTCTGCTGTCGTGAACTTCGTGTTGGCTTATCACCCTCAGTACAGGTATGTGCAGTCCATTTTTTGGGTTAGTTATAGTAAACATTCTCTTCATACGGTTCTCCTTTGACTCGCAGTGTTCATTCTGGTGGTCTCGCCTCGCTTTAGCTTCTACGTTGTTCCAGCCTTTCCACCGACTCAACTCGTCTTTGGGTCCTCGTGTGGATCTGCCTTAGCCTGTGTGTTGTTAAGTTATATGCCTGTGTGTTTATTCAGCAGTTGTCCACGCACGCTCTTGTGGCTTAAACGTCTGCTGTCGTGAACTTCGTGTTGGCTTACCACCCTCGGTACAGGTATGTGCAGTTCATTTTTGGGTTAGTTATAGTAAACATTCTCTTCATACGGTTCTCCTTTGGCTCGCAGTGTTCATCCTGGTGGTCTCGCCTCGCTTCAGCTTCTACGTTGTTCCAGTGCCTGTTCGTGTCGAGATTGACCGTCATAACCCAGTTGTCAAGGTGCGGTCTGTTTTAGGCTTCAGGAAGCCCAGTTATTCATGTCTTAGTTCGTTACCCATCACGTCCTTGGGTGTACTCTTTATCCCCTGCTCATCACGTCTTTGGGCCAAGGGGTTCGTTAGTCACGAGTAACCTTACGTGTCACGCTGTTAGCATGTGTTTAGTCACCACTCGGTACTCTTCACTTTCTAGTCTGATTCTGTGGTGGCAGTGGTTTTGGTTTCCGGGTTAGTCTTGCTCTGACAGGTGTATTTCGTTTTTGGTTTGTTCCTTGGGTCAGGATTTGATTGTTGTATATCTAATTTTCAGAAATGTCTCACGCATCAGACATTGAAGATGCAGCTTCTGTTCTGGACAATGTCGCTAGAACATCGGATCTGGGTAGCGTCCCATCTCTTCGTAACTGGACCATTCCTAAACTGACGGCTGAACTCGTCCGCAAAGGCATCCCGTTCCCTGCTACTGCCCGCAAGGCGGAACTTTATCGCCTATTGGTCTCTGAGCACTCGGGACCCTGTGATCAAGCAGGCCCTAGCAGTGAAGAAGTGTCCATGCAGACACTCAATACGTCCATCTTGCAGTTGCATACGTTAATTAACTCGCTGTGCTCTAGAGTTGATACCTTGGAGTGTAAGAGTTCGGAGGCTCCCGCTCCGGCCCCAGTGGTGGGTTCGACTACGGCCGTTCCACACACTTCTGTTCCCCCTCAGGTTTCTGTTACCCCGCAGGCTTCAGTATTACCGGTTGGACTTAATATGCTCGTGCCAAATGTCGCGCCAGCTCATTTTATCCCGACTAATCTGAAGAAGGACATTCTTGATGGTAAGGATGTTAATCTCGCTTCCTTGCTTATTGCATCTCATGATGTTTCCGAGAACAAGACTATTGCTTGCGGTGAGGTGTCGGTTATTCTGAAAGCAAAAGATGTAAGGTTAAGTCGCAAGCTTACACTAGCTGAATTCAGTATGGCGATTCAGTTCGCCATTTATCGTGACGTTTTATGCTCAGTCAAGCCAGAAAGACGTGAAGAGCTTGACATGTATCTGTACAAAGTCACAGAGTTAGCTCATAAATATGGTGGGTTCACGTTTTATGATTATCATAAATCATTTTCAGCTAAGGCGGCGGCAGCTCTAGTGCAGTACAACTATACAGTTAATTGGGCGTTGGTTGACACCGAGATTTTCTGCAATCATTTTGCAGGTCTTAAAGCCCCCGTTTGCTCTCGGTGTCAGTCCATCGCCCATACCCCTGAATGGTGCAATACTGTTAATTCCCCATCCGAGGTAAATCCCGGCACGTCTTCACCCACATTTCAGCCTAGGAATCAGAAACACCCGGGCTTGATTGACAAGTTAGGTAGGCCCATCAAGTATCTTGGTAAATCTCAAATTTGCAATAATTTCAATTTTGGGTCTTGCAATTATAACCAGTGTAGACTTTTACATGTCTGTGCATTCTGTTTCAGGGCCCATCCTAAGGCCAGTTGTCCACAGAAGTCGAAAGCATGACTAGCGGTGATAGACGTGTTGTGTTCAGAACATTTTCTTGCTGATCACCCAGATAGGTGTTTTGTTCAGTTTTTGATTAATGGATTCCGGTCAGGTTTCCACACAGGTTTCATTACTTTACCCTCTGCTACGTATGAGTGTGACAATTTACGTTCTGCTCTAAGGGACCCTAGGGCTGTAGATACCCTGATACAAGCTGAAATAGACAAGGGTTTTGTTATTGGTCCGTTTGATGAGCCCCCTTTGACGTTTGGAGAGTAAGCCCATTGGGGTTGGTGGCTGGGAAATTCAGTAATAAACTTTGTTTAATTTATGATTTGTCCGCCCCTTACTCTGCACACACACCTAGTTTAAACTCTCTTATTCCCGCTGAAGAGTTCTCCCTGAAATATGCTTCCATAGATGAGGCAATAGCGGTCATCCTGAGCATGGGCGGTAACACGTGGCTGTCCAAGATCGATATTTCCGATGCCTTTAAGCTCCTGCCCATTATGCCTCAGCTATGGAAGTGGCACGGTATTAAATGGCGCGACAAGTATTATTTTGCTGTCAAGTTAACTTTTGGTTCCAGGAGTAGTCCTTGGTTATTTGATAAATTTGCGCAATCCCTACACTGGCTCCTGGAAAACAGGTTTGACTGTTTCCATGTCATCCACTACTTGGACGACTTTTTGTTTATTGAGCCAGGTAACGTGTGCCCCAGGGACTTGACAACCTCGTTAGCAGTGTTCCAGCAACTGGCGGTTACGGTGTCAGATAAAAAAGTTGAGGGCCCTTGCAAGTCACTGACTTTCTTAGGTATTGTTCTAGACACACAGGTCATGGAAGCCCGATTACCGCTCGACAAGCTCTCACGTATTAGACAGGCCATGCATGATATTGTCAATTCACCCCGGGTGACCAAGGTGCAGCTGCAATCCATTCTCGGCATGCTGAACTTTGCCATGCGTGTAATTCCACAGGGTAGGAGTTTTGTTTCCAGGTTGTTAGACGCTTTGAATTCTGTGCCTGGCCAAAGCGACGTAGTCATATTTGATAGACAAGCGATTGCCGATTTTGCTATGTGGCATACATTTTTGACTAACTGGTCACCCCTGGTATCGATAATGCCTCTCCTTTAGTTTTTTTCCGATGCTTCCTCCTCAGTGGGTTTTGCAGCCATTTGGGAGAATCATTGGTTGGCCAGTGCTTGGCCAATTGAGGTATTTCAGTCTCCGGGTTTTAGCAGGTCCTCAGCATTGTTTGAGTTGTACCCTATAGTTGCAGCTGCCAGTGTGTGGGGTCCTCGTCCCCACAGGTCATGTCTTTGATGCGTAAACGGGTATGGTTATCTTTGTTACATAATTTTCACTTTTCTAGTGCTCATATAGATGGTGTTAGGAACACGGCTGCTGATGCACTGTCTAGGCTCAATTTTGCACTTTTCTTCCAGGTAATGCCGGAGGCCGATCCATCAGGATGCATGGTTCCAGCGTTCCACAATTTGATTTTGAACTAAATGCCTATTTGTCTGTAGGTCAGGACTTGATTAATAGTTCACTTTCCCGTAACACTCAGAAAGTTTACCGTATGGCCTTTAATCTGTTTACTAAGTTCTGTCAGTCTCACCCGCATAACGATGTCCTTTCAGTATCTTTTATTTTAGCCTTTATAGGGTTTTGCCACTCCTCCTTACGGCTAGCATATAACACCATAAAGATTTATTTAGCAGGCATACAACACTTTGTTACTTTGAAGTTCCCGGATCGGGCATCATTGTTTACTTCGCATGCAGTTAAGGCTGCCCTTAAGGGGGTTGCCAAAAGTAGAGTACCAAAGCCTCCAGGCCGGCAGCCCATCTCGGGGTCGCTGTTTAGGGAGCTGGCAGATGCCCTGGATCACTCCCCGTTTGGTCTAGGTAATAGTTTAACGCTAAAAGCAGCCCTCTTCTTAGGTTTCTATGGCTTTCTGAGGCCGGGCGAGTTCACGAGTAGAACTAGTACCGCTCCATTTCTCAAGTTGGGGCAATTGCAGCGAGCCACGGATCATTTCACTCTCGTTCTGAACGACACTAAGACATCACTTCCCGGTCAGAAGGTGCACGTCAAATATTTTAAAACCTCTCACAAATGGTGTCCGGTCTTGGTCTTTAACTCGTTACTTGCTCTTCGTGTTCATGACAGTCCAGAATGCCCTTTGTTGTTGTTTAATAACATTGCTCTTACTTCCTCAGTTTTTGTTCGTTATTTACGTGTTTTAGTTAAATCCTTAGGCCATGATGCTTCGGTCATATCCGGTCATTCTCTACGCATAGGGGCAGCCGCGTCTGCCTCTCGTCATGGTGTTCCTGCTCATGTTATCAGGAAGTTAGGTCGCTGGAAGTCCAGTGCGTACATACGTTATGTTCCAAACTCGAAATTGGAGATGCAGTGTGCTTTTGAATCGCTTGTGTTGTAATTACTAATAAAGCTTGTTTTGATTTCTGAGTTGCCTGTTTGGTGTGAGTTTTGCCCTCTTATTTTACAAGGTGTACCCTTACGCGGCAGTATATGGCACAGTTCAGACTGCCTAGCCATAGTTGAGTTAGTATTAAGTAGGTAGGCTCGCTATTTGTAGCCCCGAGCACAAACTGTATATAATATATATGTACAGCTGGTATAAGTTATATATCTCCTGTATATAGTGATATGGACCATGCTGGTATAACCTGGGTATATACTGTATATAATATATATGGACAGCTGGTATAAGTTATACATCTCCTGTATATAGTGATATGGACCATGCTGGTATAACCTGGTATATACTGTATATAATGATATATGTACAGCTGGTATAAGTTATATATCTCCTGTATATAATGATATGGACTGTGCTGGTATAACCTGGGTATATAAATGTATGTAATATATATGTACAGCTGGCATAAGTTATATATCTCCTGTATATAGTGATATGGACCATGCTGGTATAACCTGGGTATATAATGTATGTAATATATATGTACAGCTGGCATAAGTTATATATCTCCTGTATATAGTGATATGGACCATGCTGGTATAACCTGGTATATACTGTATATAATATATATGTACAGCTGGTATAAGTTATATATCTCCTGTATATAGTGATATGGACCATGCTGGTATAACCTGGGTATATACTGTATATAATATATATGTACAGCTGGTATAAGTTATATATCTCCTGTATATAGTGATATGGACCATGCTGGTATAACCTGGGTATATACTGTATATAATATATATGTACAGCTGGTATAAGTTATATATCTTCTGTATATATAGTGATATGGACCATGCTGGTATAACCTGGTATATACTGTATATAATATATATGTACAGCTGGTATAAGTTAAATATCAATAGAAGACAAAGAGGCAGTGCAGCTCAATCTACCATCTACTCCGAGGTTAACTGGTAGGTCTAAAAACCCCAAAAGACCCAGTAATCAACAAAAAGAAATATAATAAGAGAGAATTATATAACCAGTCCTCAAGAAGTAGTGAAAATAAGTAGTGAAAAAAGGGGAAAGAATAAAAAAGGGAAAAATTAGTGGTTTGGAATAAAAAATGTACAGTGATATGTGAAATAAAAATAAAAATAAAGACAACAGTAAAAAATAAATAAAAATGAAAAAGAGAAAGGGGAGAAGAAAATGATAAATAAATGAGGAAAAATAAAAAATAAATAAAAGTGCACAGTATCGAAGAAAAAAGGATGAAATCAAAGTGATAAATAGGAAAAAATGTGAATATTAATAATTTGTTAAAAAACAAAAAAATAATGAATAAGCCTGCAAAAAATGATAATACTTAAACAATCATATGCATTTATTAAAAATAAAACTGATTGATGCCTGGGCAGGGCCCTTGCTCAGGCATGCGATAAAAATATTCCAATAAAATAATAAAAATGCCTACTATCTCAAATTACAAAAATAGTCCTTTGTAGCCGAAAAAATTATGTGAATAGCAACAATATTAAATGAAAAATCCGGTGATCGGAGAGACTGTGTACTCCAGTGATACTCCTATATAAAATACAGTCACCTTGAGCTGTGATAAATGTTTCAATGTTTCATTGTAATTGCTCGCTCTTAACTACTTGTGTCCCACAACAAATGTTTGTAGAAATAACAATATTGATAGCAAGATACAGTTGCTTATGTGAGATCAGGCACAGTACCTTATGCTTATGTTCACCGTGATGATCGGCGGCTGTATATCTCCAAAGTTGCAGTCTCCGGGGACTGTGGGAGCCCAGTGCCCGCACGGACCGGATCGATCACTGCCCTGGTATGGGTAAAGAGGTACTTATCGTGCCGTGGTTGGGACGATGTGATGATCCCGATTACGATAATGTAAGCCGCTGGGTAATAGATCGTAGCCAGGTGGGAGTATCGTGCTTCGCACAGCTTAGTGGCCGGTCTATGGAGAAAACGGCAGCCGCTGCCCGGCGTCCTCGTGGCGTGTGAATGGCGCGTTAATTCACAGTGGTCCACTAGTCCGGGTCCTACAGCGCTGTCCAGGTAGTATCGGCTGATACAGGTGTCAAGCCAAATTTGAGATAGGGATGGCAAATGGATGTAAGACAAGGCTAAACGCGTTTCACGACTTAATGTCGCATTCCTCAGTAGCCTGATTATATTTCCTGTCTATAGTGATATGGACCATGCTGGTATAACCTGGTATATACTGTATATAATATATATGTACAGCTGGTATAAGTTATATATCTCCTGTATATAGTGATATGGACCATGCTGGTATAACCTGGTATATACTGTATATAATATATATGTACAGCTGGTATAAGTTATATATCTCCTGTATATAGTGATATGGACCATACTGGTATAACCTGGTATATACTGTATATAATATATATGTACAGCTGGTATAAGTTATATATCTCCTGTATATAGTGATATGGACCATGCTGGTATAACCTGAGTATACACTGTATATAATTATATATGTACAGCTGGTATAAGTTATATATCTTCTGTATATAGTGATATGGGCCATGCTGGTATAACCTGGTATATACTGTATATAATATATATGTACAGCTGGTATAAGTTATATATCTTCTGTATATAGTGATATGGACCATGCTGGTATAACCTGGGTATATACTGTATATAATATATATGTACAGCTGGTATAAGTTATATATCTCCTGTATATAGTGATATGGACCATGCTGGTATAACCTGGGTATATACTGTATATAATATATATGCACAGCTGGTATAAGTTATATATCTCCTGTATATAGTGATATGGACCATGCTGGTATAACCTGGGTATATACTGTATATAATTATATATGTACAGCTGGTATAAGTTATATATCTCCTGTATATAGTGATATGGACCATGCTGGTATAACCTTGTTTTTTTATATAATAGTTGACCTTTTTAATGTATGATACTTTGTAATTGATCATTTTACTCCATTAATCTTTGTAGTTGTTGTGTATTTTATACTTTTCCCCTGATCTTGCTGCTTCAATCCTTACTTTGTGCCTGAGACACATTTTTTATATAGATTGCTTTTTTACGGTGTGTGTTCTTGCCACAGGCTGGATTTTAATTTCATTAGGAATATTTAATAGTTAATTACAACTAGTTTTTGACTCAATAATTAATTTTCTGTAACAAGTTGACAGCTGTTTCTTTGCAGGTATCATATACTAGGCCACATTTACCAGTAGATTTCCTTCACTTCCTATCTTACCGTAGCCATCAGGTATACTGTGTTTGCCACCTTCATGAGCCATATATACTGTATAGATAACTGAGATAAAGTATAAAGGCCTCGTACATCAGTTGACAATTCCAGACATGGATTATAGGCTCTAACATTGACCAGTCGAGATTTACATCTTTACTTTGAGCCAAGTACAAGGGGTGATACGAGCAGGAAATTAGAACTTTTCGACCAATGATTTGTACATAGCGGAGCCAGGGTGCACCAAGAAAACATGCCCTCCACCAGCCTGAACTGGTCCCAACAGTATTGCACCACAAAGATCTGGTTCCATCTGACCAGGAGATGTTTCTCTATAGAGATCTGGATCCATCTGACCAGGACATGTTTCTCTATAGAGATCTGGATCCATCTGACCAAGCCATATTTCTCTATAGAGATCAGGATCCATCTGACCAGGCCATGTTTCTCTATAGAGATCTGGATCCATCTGACCAGGCCATGTTTCTCCACAGAGATCTGGATCCATCTGACCAGGCCATGTTTCTCTATAGAGATCTGGATCCATCTGACCAGGCCATGTTTCTCCACAGAGATCTGGATCCATCTGACCAGGCCATGTTTCTCTATAGAGATCTGGATCCATCTGACCAGGCCATGTTTCTCTATAGAGATCTGGATCCATCTGACCAGGCCATGTTTCTCTATAGAGATCTGGATCCATCTGACCAGGCCATGTTTCTCTATAGAGATCTGGATCCATCTGACCAGGCCATGTTTCTCCTCAAAGATCTAGATCCATCTGACCAGGCCATGTTTCTCCATAGGGATCTGGATCCATCTGACCAGGCCATGTTACTCCTCAAAGATCTAGATCCATCTGACCAGGACATGTTTCTCTATAGACGTCTGGATCCATCTGACCAGGCCATGTTTCTCCATAGAGATCTGGATCCATCTGACCAGGTCATGTTTCTCTATAGATGTCTGGATCCATCTGACCAGGACATGTTCCTCCATAGAGATCTGGATCCATCTGACCAGGCCATGTTTCTCCTCATAGACATGGCCAGTGTTGCATTCGGCCACAGTTTCCTGGTGGCACACTCCTCTTCATCAGAACAATGTCTACCATCTTCCTCTGATCCCTTTCAGCAATGAGCTGTTTCCATTGGTTTAGTCCTCAGTTAGCAAAAAGACATTTGGGAGTTAGAGAGAGGAACAATGACTCCAACGAAAAAGCACTTGGTGGAAATTGTGATGAAGAAAGGGCAGGTAGACTCCAACAAATAAGAGACACCTTTGTCTGCTTCCATTCTAAGCCCAAGAGCAGAATGGGCATCATATTGGGTTGGTCCCAGGTCAATGTCACAAATTAATCTAAAGATTCTATGTAAAAGTCTCCTGTGGAGACTAAAAAATACTGAATAAAAAGTAAAAAAAAAACGTAATATAATATATGTAAATAAGCCCCTTCCCTAATAAAAAAAGTTCAGCAAAAAAAATAAAAATTTTTTAAAAATAAATAAAAAAACAAGCCTCATATGTGTCTGTAAGTGGGAAAATTGAGCATTATGGCAATTTGAAAACAAGGAGGAAGAAAACAATGTAAAAAATTATTTTTTTAACCCCAAACCAGAAATTTCTAAAAATATTCTGTATGTATGCTTCTCCTTCCTACTGCATCAACTTTTGGATTTTCCAACCACCCTAAGGTTGTATTTTGAGTGTATTTTCAGACAAAAACAATCAGATTTTTTTTTTGGTTATTTTTTATTTCTTTGTGGAGCATTTTATGGTAATGTTTTTATTTTTTTGGTGGCTGTATAATTAATATAAAATTACAATTACGCTACATGTGAACTGTTGGTTGTTTCATTATTGAATCCAATGAAGGAATAAAAAGACCAACTGTAAATGGACATTTTACTCCTGAAAAAACACAGTTCAGATTAAAAGGGTTCTCCGCTGTTCAGCGTTTGGAACAGACTGTTCCAAACGCTTGAGCTGGCACTGGGAGCTCGTGATGTCATAGCCCGCCCCCTAATGATGTCAAACCCCGCCCCCTCAATGCAAGTCTATGGGAGGGGGCGTGACAGTCGTCACGCCCCCTCCCATAGACTTGCATTGAGGGGGCGGGGAGTGATGTCATAAAGGGGCAGGGCTGTGATGTCACTAGCTCCCAACACCGACTCCGGCGTTCGGAACTGTTTGTTCCAAACGCTGAGCAGTACCCCTTTTAAGATGAGGCATGATTGGACGCAGCCTGTTGAGTTCAATGGGATTCAACACGTAGTTTAGCAAAAATGAACCCCTTAAAGGGGTACTCTGCCACTAGACATCTTAATCCTTTGGATTGGGGATTAGATGTCTGATCACGGGGGTCCCGCTGCTTGGACCCCCGCGATCTCTGTGCAGTACCCGGCATTCGTTTTAGAACTCTTGGTGCGGTGCTGTTGAACTTTGATCGAGGCATCTAAAAGGTTAATGCCGGGCATCGGCCCAATCGTCGGTGCCTGGCAATAACCCAGGGTCCTGGCTGCTGACAGCAGTTGGGACCCACTGGGTTTCAAGCGTGTTCAGCTCGTGGGCTTCAAACCCCGGTAACGGAACCAGGGCGTACAGGTATGCCCTGCATCCTTAACAGGTTAAAAACAGTTCTTCAAATTTTGAAAAATTCGGATTTGCCGCCCCGAAAATTCTGCTGTGTGAACCACGCTATTTTGGACTTTGGAACTTTTTTGCGTGTACGCCATTGACCGTGCGGTTTAATTAATGATATGCTTTTATAGTTTGGACATTTACGCATACCACATATGTCATTTTTTATTTTTATTTACACATTTTTTTTTATGGGAAAAGGGGGGTGATTCAAACTTTTATTAGGGAAGGGGTTAAATGACCTTTGATAACTTTTTTTAACAGCGCTTGGCACAACGATCGGTGCCGCACGGTGTTAGCCCAGGGTCCCGGCTATCGTTGGAATCCGGGACCGGCCCGGTGTGATGGGGGGTCACGGCGCGACACCGTTTTACACAGCGGGACTGGGCTCAGGACATACGGGTACGCCCTAAGTCCTTAAGAGGTTAAAATAAAAATAATTAAAATATAAAAAAAATAAACATAAAAAAAGGCTATATTCACAGTATTTATTTATTTTAAAGCCTATACTAACACACACTATTTTTGCCAATTTTTTTGTGGCATTTTATTAGGCCCCTAAAGCATAAATGTGAAAAAAATCAGTATCTGTTCGGAGCCTTATTCATTCTTTGGCTCCCGATGTCTCATGGTTTGTGATCTCCAGTAACTCCAGTCTCCTCGGCCGCGCTCATTCCTTCTCTTCTTTCTTCATTTTTCTTTGATTTAATGTTTTTGTTTGCTAAAATGTTAATAAGCAGAATGTTCCCCCCCAAAAAAAAAAAAGCTGAAATATGTTAATCTGTAGCTAAAAGATTTATTTCGCAATGAACCAGTGATCGCTTTTGTGATTTCATTTCAATTGTTCCGGAATAGAAATAAACAGCGGAGAAGATTATAAAGTACAGAGGATCGTTTATTCTGTACAAGGTTTTCTCGATAAGATGCGTCATGTGATCGGAAAAGAAAAGTTGTGAATTTCTAAATGATATCTCGTTTCTTGTTATTGACGCTTATTCATAATGTAAAGGAAACGTTGTATGACAGTGGTGTCAAACTGTGGTCCTCCAGATACCACAACTCCCAGCATGCTAAGCAGCAGGTATCATGGTCTGGGCAGTGGATGGGAGACCAAAAGCAATGTTCAGAGTGGTGTTTCCCAACCATTGTGCCTCCAGCTGTTGCAAAACTACAACTCCCAGCATGCTAAGCAGCAGGTATCATGGTCTGGGCAGTGGATGGGAGACCAACAGCAATGTTCAGAGTTGTGTTTCCCAATCAGTGTGCCTCCAGCTGTTGCAAAACTTCAACTCCCAGCATGCTAAGCAGCAGGTATCAAAGTCTGGGCAGTGGATGGGAGACCAACAGCAATGTTCAGAGCAGTTTATCCCAACCAGTGTGCCTCCAGCTGTTGCAAAACTACAACTCCTAGTATGCTAAGCAGTAGGTACCATGGTCTGGACAGTGGATGGGAGACCAACAGCAATGTTCAGAGCAGTTTATCCCAACCAGTGTGCCTCCAGCTGTTGTAAAACTACAACTCCCAGCATGCCCGGACAGCCATTGGCTGTCCGGGCATGCTGGGAGATGAAGTTTCACAACATCTGGAGGGCCACAGTTTGAGACCACTGCTCTAAAATCTTCTTATAGACTTGGGGAGAATTTAACTGTCACAAGTTTTTGTATAAACTTTATTCCCCTTTTTACGCTGTTCTACCCATAATTTATGGTAAGTGTCGCTTAGTGAAAGGGGGTGTGGCTCCCGCGGCTCGGAGGATTTCCTATAATTTATGCCAATATTGGTCTGTTATGCCAAAAATTTGCTCCAGCTGTCTTCATAGATGTCATAGCGTGGCATATGGACATGGAGAAGCATTACTGCGCCTCCTAATAAACTTGGCTCATCTCGCTCCAGCGCAATTAATCTTTAGACTGACATTGAAAAAAACAGTAATAAGAAATTCTCTGCAATATGTTAACATCTACTATCTGTGACTAAGAACTTTCTTCATGTATCTACTGATACATTGTACATAGCTAGTCCTGCTCTCAGCTGAGAAGTGATACAATTGTATCCAGTCTAGACAATGCTCTGTGAGCTAAACATCCTGGACTCCAGACTGAAACATTGTACACAGCTAGTCCTGCTCTCAGCTGAGAAGTGATACAATTGTATCCAGTCTAGACAATGCTCTGTGAGCTAAACATCCTGGACTCCAGACTGATACATTGTACATAGCTAGTCCTGCTCTCAGCTGAGAAGTGATACAATTGTATCCAGTCTAGACAATGCTCTGTGAGCTAAACATCCTGGACTCCAGACTGATACATTGTATATAGCGAGTCCTGCCCTCAGCTGAGAAGTGATACAATTGTATCCAGTCTAGACAATGCTCTGTGAGCTAAACATCCAGGACTCCAGACTGATACATTGTACATAGCTAGTCCTGCTCTCAGCTGAGAAGTGATACAATTGTATCCAGTCTAGACAATGCTCTGTGAGCTAAACATCCTGGACTCCAGACTGATACATACAGGTCCGGATTAAGAGCATCATGGGCCTGGTGCTGAAGATTGTGATGGGCCTTTTTATCAAACTATATTTATTTTCCCCTCACATATAATGCCCCATGTCCTGCCCCCTCACAGGGCATTATATGTGAGGGGCACAGAACATGGGGCATTATATGTGATGGGCACGGGACAGGGGGGCATTATAAGTAAGGGGCAAAGTAAGGGGGGAATTATAGGTGCATTATATGGGCACATGACAGGGGGGGCCCCTGTCATGTGCCCCTCACATATAATGCCCCCTGACATGTGCCCCTCACAAATAATGCCCCCCTGTCCCGTGCCCATCACATATAATACCCCCTGTACTGAGCCCCTCAAATATAATGCTCCCCAGTCATGTACCCCTCATATATAATACCCCTGTTCTGTGCCCCTCTCATATAATGCCCCCCTGTCCTGTGCCCCTCAAGTATAATTTGCCCTTTTCTGTGCATGCACATCGCCATGTACCATATGGCACCCGAGCACCTCTCTCCAGCTGTCACATTTCTCACACGCTGCTCCGTTCTTGCAGTGTGAGAGCTGCGGGGAGGTGATCTCCGGGCGTCAGCGCGGTGATGTGATCGCCTGCCGTGGATGGCGTCCCTGTGGCTCACACTGCAAGAATGCAGCAGCGTGTGAGAATTGTGAGGAAATGGTGGAGCGGAACAGATGACAGCTCCCGCTCCACCATGCTATAGTACAGGAGGGGCAACAATCTCAGGAGGCAACTGCCCCCCCACCCCCTGGATCTTCCACTGGCAGCATGAAGGTGATAGAGCAGGGGTCTCAAACTCAAATTATCTGGGGGCCACTGGAGGTAGCAGCTGGGTGGGGCTGGGTCGCATGCGCCCCTCACATATAATGCCTCCATCATGAGCCCCTTACATATAATGCCCCCATCATGCGCCCCTTACATATAATGCCCCCATCATGCGCCCCTCATCATCCACCAGCAACACCCCCCAACAGAAGTAGCACCACCATCATCTACCAGCACCCCCCCCCCCTACCCCTGTGTGGTAAGAGCATGAGCTTATGGATGATGGGGGTGCTACTTCTGGGTGGGAGCATGAGGCAGGCAGCAGTTTCCCCACATTAGGAAGGTAGCGGTTTCCCCACATTAGGAAGGTAGCAGTTTCCCCACAATGGGAAGGTAGCGGTTTCCCCACATTAGGTAGGTAGCATGTTCCCCACATTAGGTAGGTAGCATGTTCCCCACATTGGGTAGTAGCAGTTTCCCCCAAATTAGGTAGTAGCAGTTTTCTCACATTAGGTAGTAGCAGGTGCCCCACATTAGGTAGAAGCAGGTTCCTCAAATTAGGTAGTAGCTGGTTCCCCACATTGGGTAGTAGCAGGTTCACCACATTAGGTAGAAGCAGGTTCCCCAAATTAGATAGTAGCAGGTTCCCCACATTAGGTAGTGGCAGGTTCCCCACATTAGGTATAAGCAGGTTCCCCACATTAGGTAGTAGCAGGTTCCCCACATTAGGTAGTAGCAGTTTCCCCACATTAGATAGAAGCAGGTTCCCCACATTAGGTAGAAGCAGGTTCCCAACATTAGGTAGTAGCAGGTTCCCCACATTAGGTAGTAGCAGGTTCCTCACATTAGGTAGTGGCAGGCTCCCCACATTAGGTAGTGGCAGGCTCCCCACATTAGGTAGTAGCAGGTTCCCCACATTAGGTAGTAGCAGTTTCCCCACATTAGATAGAAGCAGGGTCCCCACATTAGGCAGAAGCAGGGTCCCCACATTAGGCAGAAGCAGGGTCCCCACATTAGGCAGTAGCAGGTTCCCCACTTTAGGTAGTAGCAGGTTCCCCACTTTAGGTAGTAGCAGGTTCCCCACATTAGGTAGTAGCAGGTTCCCCACATTAGGTAGTAGCAGGTTCCCCACATTAGGTAGTAGCAGGTTCCCCACATTAGGTAGAAGCAGGTTCCCCACATAAGGTAGAAGCAGGTTCCCCACATAAGGTAGAAGCAGGTTCCCCACATTAGGTAGAAGCAGGTTCCCCACATTAGGTAGTAGAAGGCTCCTCACATTAGGTAGCATTGTCATCCCCCCACATATATACTCAGACACACAAACGTATACACAAAGACACACAGACAGACAGACACACACACATATAGACACACTTACCTGTCCCTAGCTGCACTTCTCCTCTCCGCCGGCGGCCTGACTAGTCACGTGACTGACGTCCTGCGCGGGTCTGAGGAGGGACGTCACATGCGCGACATCCCTCATCAGACTTGGGCCGGCCAACCGGAGATCGGGCGGAGGAGGGCGGGGTAAGTGAAGTCTTCCGGCATTTAGCGCTGCTCGCCTGAAGCAGAGTTAAATGCCTGAAAAAGTTACCTACCCGGCACCCAGAACTGGATGTCCCGGGCGTCGGGCAATACAAATTTCACATATCGCAAACTTTCGTTTCGTGTGGTGTGGTGCGACCAGAGTCCGCAACAATCAAGCCTCAAACTGCCGGCCCGCGAGACGGGAGTTTGAGGCTTGATTGTCGCGGACGCCGATCGCACCATACCACACGCAGCACACACACTAAAAGTCCCCCCCCCCCCACATAATATATATAAACTTTCACCCCACCATTAGAGTAGGGAAATGGCCCGTAGGGCGTTTTCAGCGGAGGAGGCATATGCCATACTTGCCTCCAACACTGAAAGCGTCAGGTGAGGAAGACCCCACCTTCCTTATTTCTTCCTCGTCCTCCCCATTCTCTTCTGATAATGAGTAACCAAGGTGGCGGAGACACCGCCATGCGAGGCCCCAAACCTCCTCTGCTCCTGACCCTGTGCCCCATGCTAGTATGAGTCCCCCTGGAGCTCATACTTGTCAAGCCCTCCAGCCAAGTTTACTGGTGCCCCGTACCGGTGAACTTTTCTGGACTCAGCCAGCGGACCACGAGCCCGGGATTCCTGAGTTTGTTGACGACTCAGGAATCAAGATTGACATTGTCGGGTTCACTGAAATGGACTATTTCAGTTATTATTTCAGTGCCAACTTTGACAATCTGATGGTTGACCGGACGATGCAGCCGAAATGAAGACATTTTGGGGCCTCGTGCTGCATATGGGTCTAAAAAAAAAAAACTGTGTCAGAAGTGATCCCGTGTATGACCGCCTGTACAAAATCAGGCCGGTCATCAATCACTTCGGGGCCAAATTATTGGAGGCCTATATCCCTGGGCGGGAGGTCGCTGTTGATGAGTCACTCATCAGCTTTGAGGGGAGACTCAGTTTCCGGCAATACATCTCATCCAAGCGAGCGCGGTATGGCGTGAGGATGTATAAACTTTGCGAGAGTACCTCAGGGTACACTTGCAAGTTTATGTTGTATGAGGGATGAGATTCCCGTATTGAACCCCCCAGAATGTCCCCCTCCCCCACTCTGGGTGTTAGGGGGGAAATGGTTTGGGGCCTTTTGCACCCATTGCTAGATAAAGGTTACCACCTTTACATGGGCAACTTTTATACTAGTATGCCTCTCTTCACAGCCCTCGCCGCCAGATCCACGCTCGCTTGTGGGACAGTCCAGAAGAATCAAAGAGGCCTTCCTTCCTATCCCCTCCAGACTCCTATCCCCCCGGGGTGAGTCCCGTGCCCTTACCCATGAGAACCTGTTGCTGGTCAGGTATAAGGACAGATGGATGTCCTTATGCTCACCACAATTCATGGGAACGTCAGCTCACCTGTCCTTGTGCGAGGTACCACAACAACAGTCCTCAAGCCCGATTGTATTCTGGACTACAATCGGTATATGGGGGGAGTTGATCTTTCTGATCAAGTCCTCAAGCCATATAACGCCATGCGGAAAACACGTGTATGGTACAAAAAAGCTGCGGTCTACATGGTACAGGTTGCCATGTACAACACTTTTGTACTGTCCCAGTACGCTGGCAACACAGGGACATTCCTGCAGTTCCAAGTGGAAGTTCTAAAGACCCTCATCTTTGGTGGCCGCCGAAGAGCGGGTAAGAGCACCTCTGGAACTGTGGGCTCCCGGATCGATCCCAGGCCAACACTTTCCAGGTTAGGTCCCCTACACTGGAAAGAAGGGACAAGCCAAGAAAAATGCAGTGTGTGTCACAAGAGGGGGATACGGATGGACACCACCACTCAATGTGACACTTGCCCCGATCATCCGGGCCTCTGCATTAAAAACTGCTTCAGGGAGTATCACACTTCCATGGAGTACTACATTTTTAATCCTTTTTCCTAATTTTTATTCTCCAGATTTCGACTCCAATGTACCAGTCCAGAGTACATTGTTGTCCAAATTTTAAATCCGAAACACCCCCCCCCCCCCCCCCAAAAAAAAAAAAAAAAAAAAACTCTTTCCCAATACCCCTGATATCTCGCCCCCGCCACCCCCCCCCCCAAAGAAATGGGTCATGGGGACACAGAGTCAACAGCATTGGGGGTTTGCAGTTGCCTCAAATGTGCAGCGCTCTCTCCCCACCTGAGCATTTGAGGTAACAGAATAGGGACGACCACACACATCACATTCCCAGAATGATGATTCACAGCATAGGGTTTGGGGCGGGCATAATTATTACTTTCGGCTGTACTCTGGGTCATCTTTCTGGGAAAATAATTGGCATATCAGTATTAAAATTGCTATTTTCAGTTCCACCAAACTACACTTCATCCATTCCTGGAAAATAAATTTAGGAAACACCTGTGCATTCAAAATGTCCTCTTTACCCCTATACCCATTCCTTAGGGTGGGTACTTTCTGTAATGGCGTCACATGTGGGTGTTTGATTTTTGTATTTTCCTCGGAATGTATGTAACCGTCAGCTACTGATATGCCATAGGCCACAAATACAAAGTGACCTCTATGACTTCTGAGCCTTGTTTTGCGACCGCCCAACACGTTATCCCATATGTGGATGTATTTCCATAATCAGGAGAAAAAGCCCTCCAAAATGTGTAACCCAATTTCTCCCATTACTCCTTGTGAAAATGTAAAAAATCGAGTAGACCCTGGAATTTAACCCGATAACGACCACGGACGAGTATAGACGTCCAGGTTGGCGGCCGTTCCCGTCCATTATTCTCGTGGGTGCTGCCCAGTGCACCCACGAGATCGCGGCAGGGACTCAGCTGTATCACACAGCCGGGACCCTGCTGCACTGCCAGGACCGAAGTAAACTTCGGTCCCTGCAGTTTTAACCCTTACAGCCGCGGTCGGAAGTGACCGCGGGCTGTAAGTGTTATGACAGAGGGAGGGGGCTCCCTCCTTCTCCTCTGCAGCACCCCGCATCGCGATCGCGGGGTGCTGTGTGTGGCCGCGGCTGGCCAGGGCCTGCCGCACTGCCGGGAGTGAAGTTCACTTCACTCCCGACAGTTTAACCCTTACAGCCGGGGTCAGAAGTGACCGCGCGCTGTAAGGAGTTCTGACAGAGGAAGGGGGCTCCCTCTGTCTCTCCTGCAGCACCCCGGAGCATCGCGGGGTGCTGCTGCATACCTGGGCAGCCGGGGGTCCTACAAAGACCCCCAGGTCTGCCCTGGGTATTGCCTGTAGGACGTGCCAGAGGCACGTCCTGATATGCTGCCTGCTAGTGAAAACTGGCATGCAGCATATAACTGCAATGCTATGGAATACTAAGTATTCAAAAGCATTAAAAAGTGTAAAAATAAATAAAATAAAAGTGTAAAAATAAATAAAAATGTAATAAAAGTGCAAAAATAAATAAATATTAAAAATACATTTATTAAATGAATCTAATAAAAAAAAAAAGCATAATGTGTAGGATCGCATGTAATATGCTGCGGATGTCCACCATGTGATCCTACACATTATGCAGCAGTCACGGTAATGAGCTCCCTGCTGCGGCTGGGTAGCTTTGTGTGTCCACTCATAGCGGCGGATTTCCCGCCAGCAGTCATGAGCGGACACACTGAGCTACCCAGCCGCAGCAGTGATGGATATATTCGCCATGAGCGGGTGCTTATTCCCACAACATGGCGGATATAACCAATCAGAGTGGTCCCTGGTGCAGCCAATAACTTGTAGGGGTGCGGTATATAAATGGGGTCACTTGTGGGGGTGGGGGTACTGTTCTGCCCTGAAAGCCAAATGGCGCTCCTCTCCTTCTGAGTCCTATCACGCGGCCAAGGAACCATATATGGCCAAAGCGGGGGTATTTCCGAACATGGGACAAGCAGCTAAATAAAATATAGGAGCATTTCTTTCAATATCAGAAGTGATGTACAAAAAATATGCCCCCCAAATGATGCATTTGTGAAAAGTTGCAATTTTCGAATTTTTAACACTGACTTTGTAATAATTCCTGCCAAAAAACTATGGTGTTAAAATACTCACTGTACCCCCTAGCGAATACCTTGAGGGGTCTAGTTTTTAAAATGGGGTCATTTGGGGGGGTGTTCCTATGTTCTACCTTTTAATTTCTGCAAACCTTGCATAGCACACAAAAAAAGATGTACTTTTCACATTTTCAAAATTTTCAAAATTTCAAGTTAAATTGTTAGGCTTCTAATTAATTTAAAATGTTAATTAAAAACAAAAAAATGACGTCAAAATAAAGTAGACATCTAAAAGTATAAGTTGTAAGTACTCATTGTACCCCTTGTTACCTTCCTTGAGGGGTGTAGTTTAAAAATGATGGTTACTTTTTAGGTTCAGTTTTTTATATATTTTTTTTTTTATTTTATGTCAAGAAACTTTGAAACTCAACCCACTTTATGCCTCAAATCTCATCAGTGCTGTCTCAATCTTAAAGGGGTACTCCAGTAGTCAACGTGTTTTTCCGTTTTTGACTTACCCTATTTGTTTCATTTCTATTCTTGTTGTTTAGACGACTCTATTTCCGTTCTTTGTTGTATTTTTATCCCCCACTTTGTTTTCCTATCTTTGCTTCTATTTCCTGTTTCTTGCTGCGCTAAAAACTACAAATCCCAGCATGCCACATGCCTTGCTGGTTTGGGGCGGCTCCTTTTTTTGTTTGTTTGTTTTTTCCACCCTTTACCCACCCTATTATGTTCCCAGGTCAGCCCCCTTATATACAGCACACTAATATAATCAGCCCTGGTTGGGATACACTGGCATACACACACAAAAGGGACTACAACTCCCAGCATGTGTCATTCAGGAGTCTTCAGTCTGTGGTATAACACCAGCATGCTGCCTCTGTAGTCTCATGGGGGTTGTAGTTCAGCACACCTCTGTAGGGCATACACCAGTGTTTCCCAACCAGGGTGCCTCCAGGTGTTGCAAAACTACAACTCCCAGCATGCGCTGACAGCCTTTGGGCATGCTAGGAGTTGTAGTTTTGCAACAGCTGGAGGCACACTAGTTGGGAAAAACTGGTGTAACATGATGTGTATGCTGAATAGGCTAGAACAGTGTTTCCCAACCAGTGTGCCTCCAGCTGTTGCAAATCTACAACTCCCAGCATGCCCAAAATTTGTCAGGGCATGCTGGGAGTTGTAGTTTTGCAACAGCTGGAGGCACACTGGTTTGTAAACACTAGCATACACACACACAACAGGGACTACAACTCCCAGCATGTGTCATTCAGGAGTCCCCCCCCCCTCCCCCTTCACATATAGGGGGAGATTTATCAAAACCTGTGCAGAGGAAAACTTGCCCAGTTGCCCATAGCAACCAATCAGCTTGCTGCTTTCATTTTTATGAAGGCCTGTGAAAAGTGAAAGTAGCGACCTGATTGGTTGCTATGGGCAACTGGGCAAGTTTTCCTCTGCACGGGTTTTGATAAATCTCCCCCATAGAGATCCTTCCCAGTATGAGATTTCTTCCCCTGCAGTCCATACATCCCCGGCCCGTGCACCTTCTCTTCCTCCCCTTCAGATAACACTTATCTTCTCTGTGAGGACCTTCTCCTGTGCAGACCTGCGTCCTTAGAATACAGAGTGGGGGGAGGGGAGGAGCTGTGTACTCAGCTGGATGAGATGAGGGGGCGTGGCTTATTTCTCTCATGCAGACAGAGAAAGAAAAAAAGCTGTGACATCTTGTCCACAACAGACTCTGTAGACAACAGTAAAAGAAAACCCTGAACTACAGAACTTCCTGCCCAACAAACAGGTAAGAAAAACACATACATGCTGCCAAAACATATAACACATGTATATTGCAAAAAAACTAAACTTACAAAGAAGATGCCCTATAGTCATAAAAATTTACCACCGGAGTACCCCTTTAAGCCCTGTTTTTCACCGCAGAGTGCTTAATGTCCACATATTGGGAATTTCCTTACAAATTTTGTTGGTCTTTTTTTCTATTGCTACTTGTGAAACTAAAAAAATTGGGTTAATACCAGCAATTCAGTGTTAAAAATCGAATTTATCACTTTTACGGCCCACTTTTCAAAAAACTTATGAGGTGTAAGTACTCATTGTAACCCTTGTTAAGTTCCTTGAGGGGTGTAGTTTCCAAAATGGTATCACGTATGGGGGGGGGGGGGGGGGGGGGGTTTCTGCTGTTCTGGCTCCATGGGAGGTTTGGTCCCCGACTTCAATTCCAGCAAAATTCTCTCTCCAAAAGTCCAGTGGCGTTCCTTCTGTTCTGAGACCTGTAGTGCGCCAGCAGAGCAGTTTACATCCACATATGGGGCATTTTCTTAATCAGGAGAAATTGGGCTAGAAATTTTGTGGTCCATTTTCTCCTATTAGAACATGTGAAATTGAAAAATTTGGAGTAACACCATCATTTTAGTGTTAATCAAATTTTTCACTTTTACGGCCCACTGTTCAAAAAACCTGTGAGGTGTAAGTATTCACTGTAACCCTTGTTACATTCCTAGAGGGGTGTAGTTTCCAAAATGGTGTCACATGTAGGGGGTTTCTGCTTTTCTGGCACCATGGGAGGTTTGTAAACGCACATGGCCCCCGACTTCAATTCCAGCAATATTCTCTCTCCAAAAGTCCAATAGCGCTCCTTCTGTTCTGAGACCTGTAGTGCGCCAGCAGAGCACTTTACATCCATATATGTGGTGTTTTCTCTTAATCGGGAGAAATTGGGCTTAAAATGTTGGGGTCCATTTTCTTCTATTATACCATGTGAAAAAGAAAAATTTGGAGTAACACCATAATTTTAGTGTTAAAAATCAAATTTTTTATTTTCTCGTCCAAGTTCAACGCAAACCCAGCAAATAGACATGTGCAGAACCAAAAATTTTGTTTCTTTTCGTTTTCAAAAATGTTCGGTTCTGTGAACATAACTAACATAGTATCTGAATCAGAGAGCGGCCATGTTACTTTAGGGCAGAGTCTTCACATCGTCTCCTTTACCCTACATCAAAAAATTTAATAATAATTTAATTTGCATTATTTCTTCTTACAGGAGCTAGAAGCCATGATATGTCTCTTCCCTCAGAATGACATTAGATTCCCCAATTAGATAAGTCCCTGACTCTGATTCGGCGCGTTAATTATACATTGTTAATGAGGCTCCGGCGCGGCAACATTGAAGCCGCCAGATTTTATAGCACTTAAACAATAGGATACGGCAGGTGGTGTTTATGGAAATTCTATCCGAAAATGGACTGTGTTCCTATCTGTCTATAAAAACAGAGATAATAATGAAAGTTTCTGCTGTCTACGAGACATAATGACCCCGAAGGTTAATTAATAAAATTGGGAAACCAAATGCGTTAAATGGATCAACTAACCCCCCCCCCCTGCCGAGAGCCGGATGTGAACCTGGAGCATAGACGGTAAAACCAGAAACATGTGACTGATCGAAGGGGCGTGAATAGGGCAGATTATAGCGAGGGCACTCCGGGCACTAACCCAAGAGACCCCACCATTCCCTTTCTGTCCAGGCCGGTCTGTACTGGTCACAGTATTGATTGGCCACTTTTTGGTGGCATCTTCTTCTTCTACGATCAGTCATAAGCTTAAAGGGGTACTCCACTGGCCAGGGTTGGGAACATTTATTTCCGAACACTGTGTGCGCGGTGCGAGGGTCGGCCACGTCCCTCAATGCAAGTCTATGGAAGGGGGCATGACGGCCGTCACGCCCCCTTCCATAGACTTGCATTGAGGGACGTGGCCGACCCTCGCACCACGCACACAGCGTTTGGAACTAAATGCTCCCGATGCTGGACAGTGGAGTACCCCTTTAATGTTTAGGTACACTTTAACTCCTTACACTCCCTGCTCACAATGTTTGCCTCCTAGCTAGTAGTTCTCTTGGCACCCTGATATAGGGCACCTTAGAAACTATGTAGAGAGTGGGGACTCCTGTCGTTTTGACATAAACTAGAAGGACCACAGCACTGTTATCCAACACAGAAGGATCAGTCTTTTTTAATAAAATTCATCGCGACACTGACAAGTAGATTTGTAGAGTTAGAAGAACAAAGAAAATACCACAATGGATCGAATATGTTTTAGCTCTCCCGGGCCTTGTTCACAGCGGGTCTGTGGTGTAGTGGAAGAACGGAGAGATGAAGAGCAGCCTGCAGAATTATTGGCATCTGTGGTCAAACATTGGGCGGATAGCAGCCTTCTAAGCTCTGAAACCACTGAGCTCTGAATCTGCAGCTTCACAGGGAACATTCACTGAGCTCTGACTGAACCTGCAGCTTCACAGGAAACACTTATTGAGCTCTGAATCTGCAGCTTCACAGGAACATTCACTGAGCTCTGAACGTGCAGCTTCACAGGGAACACCCACTGAGCTCTGAATCTGCAGCTTCACAGGGAACAACCACTGAGCTCTGAATCTGCAGCTTCACAGGGAACATTCACTGAGCTCTGACTGAACCTGCAGCTTCACAGCGAACACCCACTGAGCTCTGAATCTGCAGCTTCACAGGGAACATTCACTGAGCTCTGAATCTGCAGCTTCGCAGGGAACATTCACTGAGCTCTGAATCTGCAGCTTCGCAGGGAACATTCACTGAGCTCTGAATCTGCAGTTTCACAGGGAACACCCACTGAGCTCTAAACGTGCCACTGCACAAGGAACACCTACTGAGTTCTGAACCTGCAGCTTCACAGGGAACACCCACTGAGCTCTGAATCTGCAGCTGCACAATGAACGCCCACTGAGCTCTGAACCTGCAGCTTAACAGGAAACATTCACTGAGCTCTGAATCTGCAGCTTCACAGGGAACATTCACTAAGCTCTGAATCTGCAGCTTCACAGGGAACATTCACTGAGCTCCGAACCTGTAGCTTCACAGGGAACATTCACTGAGCTCTGAATCTGCAGCTTCACAGGGAACATTCACTAAGCTCTGAATCTGCAGCTTCACAGGGAACATTCACTGAGCTCCGAACCTGTAGCTTCACAGGGAACATTCACTGAGCTCTGAATCTGCAGCTTCACAGGGAACATTCAATGAGCTCTGAACCTGCACAAGGAACATCTACTGAGCTCTAAACGTGCTGCTGCACAAGGAACACCTACTGAGTTCTGAACAAGCAGCTTCACAGGGAACATTCACTGAGCTCTGAATCTGTAGCTTCACAGGGAACATTCACTGAGCTCTGAATCTGCAGCTTCACAGGGAACATTCACTGAGCTCTGACTCTGCAGCTTCACAAGGAACATTCACTGAGCTCTGAATCTGCAGCTTCACAAGGAACATTCACTGAGCTCCGAACCTGTAGCTTCACAAGGAACATTCACTGAGCTCTGACTGAACCTTCAGCTTCACAAGGAACACCTACTGAGCTCCGAACCTGCAGCTTCACAAGGAACACCTACTGAGCTCCGAACCTGCAGCTTCACAAGGAACACCTACTGAGCTCCGAACCTGCAGCTTAATAGGAAACCCCCACTGTGCCCTGAACCCGCAACTGCACAAGGAACACCCACTGAGCTCTGAACCTGCAACTTAACAAATTACTTGTCAGAGAAAGCAGGTCTGGAAAATAAAAAGGAGATAAATAGAAATCAACAAACAAAGAGTAATCTGATCCTTTCCAGATACAGAGAAACATATCTAAAAATCATAATATTATAAGCGCACATACCCTTTAAATCACAGGTTAGTAGATATTGAACATAAAGTACCACACAAATCTCCCATCACTGCACCTGCGGTGGGTCAACAAAAATATTCTCCTTATTATGTCCAGTCAGAGAAATGGTCTATAAATTGATCGGTTCCTGAATGATCCCCCAATCCCTCCCCTATAAGAGCCCATCTGTCTCAAGACAAAGCTCTCGATGGCTCCGCAAGCATTTAACAGCTGTTCTCCCGCAACAATTCTCTCATTTCTGCAAGTGGCAACTTCAGAGTTCGGTATTTTGCCGGCTGTAAATATATTCCCGTTGTAGAAGGTGACACAAATGTCCTATAAATTTGTAGTGCCGAATATTTATAACCAGGCAGGGCAGATGTTCGCTACCCTGAGATGCTCTAAGTCATCGGGATGAACGTGATATATAAGTGCGTAACGCGCCAGCCGAAAAAATATTCTCGCATTTCGTAATTAGAAGAAGGAATATCGACCGTCCTCCACCGAATGCAGAAGAACTGAAAAAAATATAATACAATGTTCTACATAATGTCGAATTTCCCTTAAAGGGGTACTCCACTGCCCCAGGGTTCGGAATATTTTGTTCCAAACGCTGGGTGCGGGCTGCGGGGGTTGTGATGTCACGGCCATGCCCCTTGTGTCGTCATGCCATGCCCCCTCAATGCAAGTCTATGGAAGGGGGCGTGGCGGCTGCCACGCCCCCTTCCATAGACTTGCATTGAGGGGGTATGGCAGGACATCACGAGGGGCGTGGCCGTGATGTCCCAACAGTGGAGTACCCCTTTAAAATATACTTTTAAAGTCTTACAGACCCCCTAAAATAATTTTCAAAAATCATGTGAATGACCAATATAACGTTGGCCAAGTCTGGTGAGTACAAGTCCAGTATGTAAGTAAGATTATTATAAGGGACCAATCGAGCCTTCTGGAAAGCTGTGCAAAGTTATATCCCGTGGTGGACCCTGTTCAGATTTCTTCTTTATTTTGTACTATCATGAGATTAAAAAAAAACTTTTTTGGGCAAAATTTTTTAGGGGAAGGGATTGGAAGGCGGAAAAAACCCTATACTTACCCTTCTGGTTGCTCCCGATTCAGCGCTGCCTCAGTTCCAGAGGGTCTGATGACATCATTGCACACTAAGCATGGGAGACTGCGGCCAATTCTTGCTTCTTGTCAATTATTTTTTTATTAAAATGCTGGCGCCAAAAAAAGAAAAACAACAACTATACTGACCTAGCCCAGGTCCCCCACAACTTCTGTCCGCCTTCCTCCGGTTCACCAATCTTCTGTCTTCTTCCTGCTTCCAATTGCACGGAGCAGGACATGCTGGCTCAGCCAAATCATTGGTTACAGTGTCCCGTTTTGGCCAGTGTTTGGCTGAGGAGGCAGGTCCCGCACCAGGCACTCATCTCGGAGGCAGAAAGAAGACAGGGGGGTCGAATGCAGATGAATGGGAGCTGAGGTGGACCAGCAGAGATAGGGGCTAGGTGAGTATAGGTTGTATTTCTATGTTTTTCTATATTTTTACAATTTTTTTATTTTTTTTTTTTTGCCTCAGCAGGGTATAGTTTTTTTTCAAAGTTTCAAATTAACCCCTTTGGGGTTAATTTGCAACAGTTTTTTTTATTTTTTTTTATTTTTTGTTATTTACTATTATGCTGCCCGAACCTCAAGTCATTGGGGTGGTCCTAAGTGGCTTCTTCCCACCCAACTAGCCTTGATTGACAGATCTCTCTGTATATCCCAATAAGGATATATCTATTAATTAAGTCTGGTGGGGCAGGGAGAAGCCATCGTGACCATCTTCTCAATTGTTCACTGTTCAGGCAGCATTAAAAGGGTTACTCCAGAGGGAAAAAAGAAATGTCTTTAAATCAACTGATTCAGAAAGTTATACATATTTGTAAATGACTTCTATGTAAAAAAAAAAAATCTTAATCCTTCCAGTACTTATCAGCTGCTGCATGCTCCACAGAAAGTGTTGTAGTTATTTCTAGTCTGACCACAGTGCTCTCTTCTGCCACCTCTGTCCGTGTCAGGAACTGTCCAGAGCAGGAGAAAATCCCCATTGCAAACCTAACATGGACAGAGGTGTCAGCAGAGAGCACTGTGGTCAGACTAGAAAGAACTACACAACTTCCTGTGGAGCATATAGCAGCTGATAAGTAGTGTTGCTCGCGAATATTCGCAATGCAAATTTTATTTGCGAATATCGCATATTCGCGAATTCGCGAATATTCGCGAATATAGCACTATATATTCGTAAATCCGAATATATATGTTTTTCACAGTACACATCACAGTGATCATCCCTCTCTGCTTCCAGCTTGTGTGGTGTAAAGAAGGCTCTAATACTACTGTGTGAGACTGGCGTATGAATTTCCGCATATGGAAAAATTAGCATATGCGAATTTTCGCATATGCGAATTTTCGCATATGCGAATTTTCGCATATGCTAATTTTTCGCACATGCAAATGTTCGTTTATGCTAATTGTAGCACATGCAAATTTGTCGCATATGTGAAAATATAGCGCGAATATTACGAATATGCGAATTTAGCGAATATATGACGAATATTCGTGCATATATTCGCGAAATATCGCGAATTCGAATATGGCCTATGCTGCTCAACACTACTGATAAGTACTGGAAGGGTTAAGATAATAAAATAGAAGTAATTGACAAATCTCTATAACATTCTGGCACCAGTTGATTTGAAAAACATGTTGTTGTTTTTTTCCTACAGAGTACCCCTTTAAAGTCAGGTAAGCGTACTCCATTCCTAGACATTTTATCTCCTCTCCAAAGGATAAGGGATAAGATGTCTGATCTAGTGTTGAGCGGCAGGGGCCATATTCGAATTTGCGATATTTCGCGAAAATATGGATGAATATTCGTCATATATTTGCTAAATTTGCATATTCTTAATATTGGCGTTATATTTTCGCAAATGCGAACATTCGCATATCCGAAAATTTGCATATGCGGAAATTAGCATATCCCAAAAATTTGCATATGCGAAAATTCGTATGCCAGTCTCGCACAGTAGTATTAGAGCCTTCTTTACACCCTACAACCTGGAAGCAGAGAGGGATGATCACTGTGATGTGTACTGTGAAAAAAATATATATATATTCGTAATTGCGAATATATATAGTGCTATATTTGCGAATATGCGATATTCGTGAATAAAATTTGCATTGCAAATATTCGCCAGCAACACTAGTCTGATCGTGGCGGTCCCGCAGCACCCCAGACATCCGGTACACCGAACGAACTTCGCTCCATGCCGGATGACTGGCGATGCGGAGGCTTGTGACGTCACGGCCACGCCCCCCCTCAACAGCCGTCACAGTCCCTCCCATAGACTTGCATTGAGGGGGCGTAGCCGTGACGTCACGAGCCATCGGCACTTAACCCGATGCTCTAAACGAATGGCGGGTGCAGCAGGGAGATCAGGGGACACTCTGCGATCAGACATCTTATCTCCTATCCTTTGGATAGGGGATAAGATGTCTAGGAGCGGAGTAACCCTTTAAGCTAAAGCATGACTTTGAGTCAGTGACAAATGACACCAAAATATAGGGAAAAATATAAGTGGAGGAATCTGACCCGTCTGTCACCATAGGAAAATGGGTCATGGACACAACAGCCACACGCTGCCGCAATGTAGAAACTATACTGTAACACTGACTACAGGAAGAATGGCGCAGAGGAGGAGCACCAACACTGACTACAGGAAGAATGGCGCAGAGGAGGAGCACCAACACTGACTACAGGAAGAATGGCGCAGAGGAGGAGCACCAACACTGACTACAGGAAGAATGGCGCAGAGGAGGAGCACCAACACTGTCTACAGGAAGAATGGCGCAGAGGAGGAGCACCATACACAATTCTACAATACAGCGGTCCCTCAAGTTACAATATTCATTGGTTCTGGGACGACCATTGTATGTTGAGACCATTGTATGTTGAGACCAGAACTCTATGGAAACCTGGTAATTGGTTCTGAAGCCACCAAAATGTCATCCAAAAAATAGGAAAAAGTTAAGATTAAAGTAAAATAAGTAGATAACTAATATAGATAAAGCAAATCCTTACATATAAAAGTAATAAAGATCTTCTGGGAGCTGTAATCACTGTCTATAGACCGGTGTTTCCCAAGAAGGGAGCCTCCAGCTGTTGCAAAACTACAACTCCCAGCATGCCCGGACAGCCTAAGGCTGTCCGGGCATGCTGGGAGTTGTAGTTTTGCAACAGTTGGGGGCACCCTGCTTGGGAAACACTGGTCTATGTAAAGGACAGGAGCTTCTTCAGGGTCTTGTACAGTACACGTAATGTCCTAAAAAAGTAACATGGAGTCGCCCTCACCTGGTGTCCGAAGGAGCAGATATCCCTGGGACAAGTAAAGTGTACAGAACATGTAATACCTCCCTGTACTGTAAGGGGCGCTACCAGACACCAGTCAGTGCATACACTTCAGTAATACAGGTAAAGAGTACAGAACATGTAATACCTCCCTGTACTGTAGGGGATTCTACCAGACACCAGTCAGTGCATACACTTCAGTAATACAGGTAAAGAGTACGGAACATGTAATACCTCCCTCTACTGTAGGGGGCGCTACCAGACACCAGTCAGTGCATACACTTCAGTAATACAGGTAAAGAGTACAGAACATGTAATACCTCCCTGTACTGTAGGGGGCGCTACCAGACACCAGTCAGTGCATACACTTCAGTAATACAGGTAAAGAGTACGGAGCACGTAATACCTCCCTGTACTGTAGGGGGCGCTACCAGACACCAGTCAGTGTATAGACTTCAGTAATACAGGTAAAGAGTACGGAACACGTAATACCTCCCTGTACTGTAAGGGGCGCTACCAGACAGCAGTCAGTGCATACACTTCAGTAATACAGGTAAAGAGTACAGAACATGTAATACCTCCCTCTACTGTAGGGGGCGCTACCAGACACCAGTCAGTGCATACACTTCAGTAATACAGGTAAAGAGTACAGAACATGTAATACCTCCCTGTACTGTAGGGGGCGCTACCAGACACCAGTCAGTGCATGCACTTCAGTAATACGGTAATGAGTACAGAACATGTAATACCTCCCTGTACTGTAGGGGGCGCTACCAGACAGCAGTCAGTGCATACACTTCAGTAATACAGGTGTTTTACCAGTAAATGTCCTTTCTGATTGGTCAGATCTTCCGGCCACTGACATATTTCACAGATCTGGACTGTCTGTAGCATTGTATGTTGAGTCTGGTTTCAACTTACAATGGTCCAGAAAAGACATTGTATGCTGAAACTATTGTATGTTGAGGCCATTGTAAGTTGAGGGATCACTGTATTTTTATTTGTACCTTTAAATGTAAATTCCTGTTGAATTGTGTCCGATTCTTCCTCGTGTCGGTGACATATGGTTTCTGGAGTTAAAGAAGCGCAGACATCACCGTAGATGTTATCAAAGAAAAGCCAAGGGCTCCGAAGAACGCCGACCGCCTGGAAGAGTTTTTGTACCGTTTCCCAGAATCTGCCAAATGACCAGATGTTGATAATATTCATAGTCCAGTTGTTTTCTCCGGATATTCCTCCCCGCATCACCTTGGGGCCGGCGACATCTGTTCATGGTGAAAGCCATATTGGAAATACTGTAGCGTTATCTTTCGAGATCAGGCTCGTAATTTGTTAGTGTTAGTAATGAAGACTGTTACGTGATGTCGGGTCACAAGATTGGGTAAAAAAATGCCTGAAAAGTTCCGAAAAATAAAAGATACTTTTCATGGAACCCAAACTATACAATGTTTCTACATATAAAGAACCTTTCTATATACATTCTGCACCTTTTACATATGAAGAATAACTCTACATACAGAAGTCTCCCCCTTTAAATTTGCCTTTGTTTCTGCATTTATTCAGTTTCTTCTCTCTGAGTCCCAATTATTAACAAACCCAAGTAACTAAAGTAATAGCACACAAACAGGTGCATCAGTCATGTATTTTATGAACAACAAAGAGTAAACCTCCATAGAGCAGGGAGAAAAATTCATGGAACTATTGAACTTAAAGGGGCACTCCACTGGAAAACATTTTTTTTTTTTATCAACTGGTGCCAGAAAGTTAAACAGATTTGTAAATTACTTTTATTTAAAAATCTTAATCCTTCCTTATCAGCTGCTGTTATGATCCACAGGAAGTTCTTTTCTTTATGAATTTCCTTTCTGCCTGACCACAGTGCTCTCTGCTGACACCTCTGTCCATTTCAGGAACTGTCCAGAGCAGGAGAGGCTTTCTAGCTGGATTTGTTCCTACTCTGGACAGTTCCTAAAATGGACAGAGGTGTCAGCAGAGAGCACTGTGGTAAGGCAGAAAGGAAATTCAAAAAGAAAAGAACTTCCTGTGGATCACAACAGCAGCTGATAAGTACTGGGAGGATTAAGATATTTTAATAGAAGAAATTTACAAATATGTTTGACATTCTGACACCAGTTGATTAAAAAAAAAAAAAATATATATATATATATATATATATATATATATATAATCCCAAAATAAAGCAGCACTACTTATCCAGTCCAACCAAAAAATTGGTGCCAGCGTCCCAAAGGACTTGATCAGAGTCCATCCAAGATAAAAACCAGATACAGGCGCAGCACTCCAACAAAATAAGTGATTTAATGTCTCATGTCAGCATTACAACGTTTCAGCTCCTCCTGGAGCCTTTTTCAAGCAACGTTGCTTGAACGTTCATGCTTGAAAAAGGCTCCAGGAGGAGCTGAAACGTTGTAATGCTGACATGAGACATTAAATCACTTATTTTGTTGGAGTGCTGCGCCTGTATCTGGTTTTTATATATATATATATATATATATATATATATATATATATATATATATATGTTTTCCAGTGGAGTTCCCCTTTAAAGGGATATTCCAGTGGAAATGTTTTTTTTTTTTGATGAACTGGTGCCAGAAATTTTAACAGATTTGTAAATGACTTCTATTGAAAAACCTTTACCCTTCCAGTATTTATTAGCAGCTGTATGCTACCGAGGAAATTCTTTTCATTTTGAATTTCTTTTTATTTTCTTGTCCACAGTGCTCTCTGCTGACACCTGATGTCCGTATCAGGAACTGTCCAGAACAGGAGAAAATCCCCATAGCAAAACCTATGCTGCTCTGGACAGTTCCTGACACGGACAGAGGTGTCAGCAGAGAGCACTGTGGACAAGACAAAAAAGAAATTCAAAAAGGAAAATAATTTCCTCTGTAGCATACAGCTGCTAATAAGTACTGAAAGGATTAAGATTTTTAAATAGAAGTCATTAAAAATCCCTCTCTCCCTGTCAACACCATAGATGCCGTGATCAGGATTGATCACGACATCTATGGGGTTAATGCTGCCGGGACCGGGGCGATTGCGGCCCCGGCAGGTGTGGTGGGACTACGGCTGTGATTGACGTATGCATATGTCCTATAGCGGGAAGGGGTTAAGAGTTACTTTACGTTACATTTACTAGTTTTGCGCATGTGTTTAGTGGAATACTAGTATACAGGGGATACAGGGAATACAGAGAATACTAGTATACAGGGGATGCATCTGCAGATAGAATACACAATCAGTACAATTAGATGTATTATAGTGTGGGGGCCACAGGTCGGCTTACTGTGGTGCAGACCCTTATACCTTACGCACAGGTTTGCAGTACGATACCCTATGCGGAAGAATTTCTGTGAAGTGGTGAGCCATACATCACTAACTCCAAACATAGGTCACTAAAGAGACTGGTGTATGCGGATGGGTCCTTGTTCAGCTTTCTTCTCCTCTGGCTGGTAGATTCTCTTATTTGAAGCTAGAAACAGGATGCAGAAAAGGGCTAACTAACTAACTTCTCCCTGCACATGTTATCTATGGTAGTGTATAGTATATATACAGTATATATATATATATATATATATATATATATATATATAGTATAGTATCCCCCAGAACGGTGCCTTCCTGTCTAGTCCAGTTTTACCAGCACTATGTCATAGCATAAAGAAGCTCTGTGCTGGGATTGTCAAGCAAATTTATACAGGTTTATAAAATTGTTTTGAAAGTAGAGCTAGGTTTTAAAGGGGTACTCTGCTGCTCAGGGTTTGGAACAAACGCTGGGAGCTCGTGGCATCATAGCCCCGCCCCCTCAATGCAAGTCTATGGGAGGGGGCGTGACGGCTGTCACGCTCCCTCCCATTGACTTGCATTGAGGGGGCGGGGTGTGACATCATGCGGGGACGGGGCTGTGACGTCACGAGCTCCCGGCGCTGGCTCCAGCGTCTGGAACAGTTTGTTCCAAACGCTGAGCAGCGGAGTGCCCCTTTAAAGGGGTCATTCAGAGATTTATTTATTTATTTATTTATTTAATTTTAATTCTGTCCTGGCTACTGTAATAAAAATATTAAACTTTAACTTTAAAAGGGTACTCTTGGTGGAAAACTGTTTTTTTTATTTATTTATTTATTTATTTTTTAAATGAACTGGTGCCAGAAAGTTAAACAGATTTGTAAATTATTTCTATTAAAAAATCTTTATCCTTTCAGTACTTTTTAGCAGCTGTTTGCTACAGAGGAAAATCTTTATTTATTTTTTTATTTCTTTATTGGGTTGTCCACATTGCTCTCTGCTGACATCTGATGCCCGTATCAGGAACTATCCAGAGCAGGAGAAAATCCCCACAGCAAACCTATGCTGCTCTGGACAGTTCCTGATACGGACAGAGGTGTCAGCAGAGAGCACTGTGGACAAGACAAAAAAGAAATTCAAAAAGAAAAAAAAAATTTCCTCTGTAGCATACAGCTGCTAAAAAGTACTGGAAGGGTAAAGATTTTTTAATAGAAGTCATTTACAAATCTGTTTAATTTTCTGGCACCAGTTGATTAAAAAAAAAAAAAAGTTTTCCACCGGAGTACCCCTTTAACCACTTAAGGACCCAGGGCATACGGGGACGTCCCCGCACCCTGGGCGTTAAGGACCCAGGACGTCCCCGTACGTCCTGGCGTTTTCCGGTCCCTGCCGCGTGCCGGGCAGTGATCGGAACTGGATGCCTGCTGAAATGCTACAGCAGGCATCCAGGGCAAATGCCGAGGGGGGCCATATAGATCGCCGCAAATCGCGAGGGAAATCGCCCTTGCAATCTGCGGCAATACCGGGCTGATCAGGTCTCTGGGACCCGACCGCCCGGTAATTTTGCATGATCCCGGCTGTCACAGACAGCAAGGACCATGCTGGAGCCTAGGAGCGAGGTGGCAAGCCTGCCACCTCCTCCGATCCCCTGCGATCTGTCGGTTAGTTAACCGACCAATCGCAGGGGGGGGCGGTTACTTCCTCCCGTCCTGCCCGGCCCCTTGAAGTCCGGAGAGGACGGGAGGAAGACCGGAGGACGCGGCGGGGGACGGGGGAGTGCTGGGGACCAGCCCCGGTACTTACCTCGTCCCTGAAGACACGGATCCGATGGCGGCGGCGACAGGTGAGTATATCTTCAGCCGCGATCGGGCCCTTTACAGCAATGCACGTCGCCGTAAAGCGACATGCATTGCTGTATTGGGACCCTGTAAACTACAACTCCCAGCATGCCCAGACAGTCCTTGGCATCTGGGCATGCTGGGATTTGCAGTTTTGCAACTTCTGGAGGTCCACAGTTTTTGGACCACTGTGCCCTTCCAGATGTTGCAAAACTACATATCCTCAGCATGCCCTTACTGTCCAGGCATGCTGGGAGTTGTAGTTCTGTAACATCTGGCCCTTCAGATGTTGCAGAACTACAACTCCCAGCATGCCTGGACAGTTTTGGCATACTGGGAGTTGTAGTTTTGCAACATCTGGAAGGGCACAGATTGGGAACCACTGTATTAGTGGTCTGCAAACTGTAGTCCTCCAGATGTTGCAAAACTACAACTCCTAGCATGCTGGGAGTTGTAGTTCGGCAACATCTGGCTCTAAAGATGTTGCCGAACTACTACTCCCAGCATGCCTGATAATGTTTGGGAGTTGTGGTTTTGCAACAGCTGGAGGCACACTGGTTGGGAAACATTGTCTGTTTCCTAACTCAGCGTTTCCCAACCCGTGTGCCTCCAGCTGTTGCAAAACTATAACTACCAGCATGCACTGAGACTGTGCATGCTGGGAGTTGTAGTTTTGCAACAGCTGGAGGTCCCCCCCTGTGAATGTACAGGGTACATTCACATGGGCAGGGGGCTTACAGTGAGTATCAGGCTGCAAGTTTGCAATGCAGCAAATTTTGCGCGGCAGCTCAAACTCGCAGCGGGAAACTTGCTGTAATCCCCCGCCCATGTGACTGTACCCTAAAAACACTACACTACACTACCACAAAATAAAATAAAAAGTAAAAAACACTACATATACAGATACCCCTACACAGCCCCCCTCCCCTCCCCAATAAAAATGAAAAACGTCCGGTACGCCACTCTTTCCAAAATGGAGCCTCCAGCTGTTGCAAAACAAAAACTCCCAGTATTGCCGGACAGCCATTGACTGTCCATGCATGCTGGGAGTTTTGCAACAGCTGGAGGCACCCTGTTTGGGAATCACTGGCGTAGAATACCCCTATGTCCACCCCTATGCAAATCCCTAATTTAGTCCTCAAATGCACATGGCGCTCTCTCACTTTGGAGCCCTGTCGTATTTCAAGGCAACAGTTTAGGGTCACATATGGGGTATCGCCGTACTCGGGAGAAATTGCCTTACAAATTTTGGGGGTCTTTTTCTCCTTTCACCCCTTATGAAAAGGTGAAGTTGGGGTCTACACCAGCATGTTAGTGTAAAAAAATAAACTTTTTACACTAACATGCTGGTGTTGCCCTATACTTTTCATTTTGAAAAGAGGTAAAAGGGGAAAAAGCCCCCCAAAATTTGTAACGCAATTTCTCCCGACTACGGAGATACCCCATATGTGGGCGCAAAGTGCTCTGGGGGCGCACAACAAGGCCCAGAAGGGAGAGTGTACATTTGAGGTGATTTGCACAGGGGTGGCTGATTGTTACAGCGGTTTTGACAAACGCAAAAAAAAAAAAAAAACCCACATGTGACCCCATTTCGGAAACTACACCCATTTGTACAGCCCACTGTTCCAAAGATCTGACAGACACCAGTGGGGGGTAAAAGCTCACTGTACCCCTTGTTACGTTCCTCAAGGGGTCTAGTTTCCAAAATGGTATGCCATGTGGGGGTTATTTTGCTGTTCTGGCACCATAGGGGCTTCCTAAATGCGACATGCCCCCCGAGCAAAATTTGCTCTCAAAAAGCCAAATATGACTCCTTCTCTTCTGAGCATTGTAGTTTGCCCGTAGTGCACTTCAGGTCAACTTATGGGGTACCTCCATACTCAGAAGAGATGTGGTTACAAATTTTGGGGGTTATTTTCTGCCATTAACCCTTGCAAAAATGTTAAATTTGGGGGGAAACACACCTTTTAGTAATTTTTTTTTTTTTTACGTATGCAAAAGTCATGAAACCCCTGTGGGGTATTAAGGCTCACTTTAGTTCTTCTTACGTTCCTCAAGGGGTCTAGTTTCCAAAATAGTATGCCATGTGGGGTTATTTTGCTGTTCTGGCACCATAGGGGCTTCCTAAATGCGACATACCCCGAGCAAAATTTGCTCTCAAAAAGCCAAATATGACTCCTTCTCTTCTGAGCATTGTAGTTCACCCATAGTACACTTCAGGTCAACTTATGGGGTACCTCCATACTCAGAAGAGATGGGGTTACAATGTTTGGGGGGTATTTTCTGCTATTAACCCTTGCAAAAATGTGAAATTTGGGGGGAAACACACATTTTAGTGAAATTTTATTTTTATTTTTTTACATATGCAAAAGTCGTGAAACCCCTGTGGGGTATTAAGGTTCACTTTATTCCTTGTTACATACCTCAAGGGGTCTAGCTTCCAAAATGGTATGCCATGTGGGGGATTTTTGCTGTTCTGGCACCATAGGGGCTTCCTAAATGCAACATGCCCCCCAAAAACCATTTAAAAAAAACGTACTCTCCAAAATCCCCTTGTCGCTCCTTCGCTTCTGAGCCCTCTACTGCGCCCGCCGAACACTTTACATAGACATATGAGGTATGTGTTTACTCGAGAGAAATTGGGCTACAAATATAAGTATACATTTTCTCCTTTTACCCCTTGTAAAAATTCAACAATTGGATCTACAAGAACATGCGAGTGTAAAAAATGGAGATTGTGAATTTTCTCCTTCACTTTGCTGTTATTCCTGTGAAACACCTAAAGGGTTAAAACGCTGACTGAATGTCATTTTGAATACTTTGGGGGGTGCAGTTTTTATAATGGGGTCATTTGTGGGGTATTTCTTATATGAAGACCCTTCAAATCCACTTCAAACCTGAACTGGTCCCTGAAAAATTGTGAGTGTGGAAATTTTGTGAAAAATTGGAAAATTGCTGCTGAACTTTGAAGCCCTCTGGTGTCTTCCAAAAGTAAAAACTCGTCAATTTTATGATGCAAACATAAAGTAAACATATTGGAAATGTGAATAAAAATAAAAATTATTTGGAATATCCATTTTCCTTACAAGCAGAGAGCTTCAAAGTTAGAAAAATGCAAAATTTTCAAATTTTTCATCAAATTTTGGGATTTTTCACCAAGAAAGGATGCAAGTTACCACAAAATGTTACCACTATGTTAAAGTAGAATATGTCACGAAAAAACAATCTCGGAATCAGAATGATAACTAAAAGCATTCCAGAGTTATTAATGTTTAAAGTGACAGTGGTCAGATGTGCAAAAAATGGCCGGGTCCTAAGGTGTAAAATGGCTGGGTCCTTAAGGGGTTAACCTCGACCGGTGATAGGCTGTGCGGCAGTGTAGCGTGTAGCATGTAACGGGCCAGGGCACCAGGAAGAAAGCCGGGGAGACCAATTCCAGCTGCATAATTATTTATCTTGTGACAGCCCGGACAGAATGAAAAAGTATTTAAAAAAATTGCACCCACTTAAAGGGGTACTCCAGTGGGGAAAAAAAATCAAATCAACTGGTGCCAGAAAGTTAAACAGATTTGTTAATTACTTCTATTTAAAAATCTTAACTCTTCCAGTACTTATCAGCTGCTGTATGCTCCAGAGGAAGTTGTGTAGTTCTTTTCATTCTGACCACAGTGCTCTCTGCTGACACTTCTGTCCATGTCAGGAACTGTCCAGAGTAGGAGAGGTTTGCTATGGGGATTTGCCACTGCTCTGGACAGTTCCTGACATTAAAAGAGGTGTCAGCAGAGAGCACTTGTAAGGACATCGGGGTGTAAGGAATTCCTATGACTTCGTGATGCCAGGGCACCGTTAACCTATACACGGTCCGAGTTGAGACATCCTCTCCTGGGCCAGAGACCAGTAAGAAACACACCTATGTCGGGTTATGGATAACTGCCTTTTACTGAGCAGGTGCAGATGGTATTACACACAATACGGAGTAGAAGGGATGCAGTGTAACCCTTTGGGAGCCCTGTTGCCTTGCTGGGACTTATGGTGCTTTTCACCCACTTGAATAATACTGACTTGAGATTAGAGACTGTAGATTTCCCACGCTGACTAGGGTTCTGACAAGGTCCAATTACGATACCGCCAGGGCTGGATTCACCGCTGTACGGGGGAACACTTGCAGAATGGCGCGGCCGACTTTAGAAGATATTTTCTTTGGCTTCCCTTAAGATCTCTCCTCACCCAACTTCACTTCCTTGCCTCACTTGAGCTCAGCTCACACTAAACTCCAACTGAGCTTAGAGTCGAGGCAACTCCTCCCCCCTACACTATATACCTGATAATGTAGGGCCTCCCATTGGGCAGACAGGGTCACCTGGTTTAGACTACTCCTCTGTTCTTAAAGGTACAACACATAAGTAACATAATGTGCAGTGCATATAGAAAATATAACAAAGGCCATTAACAGGATAAACAGTAACACAGGAGCAGCAGGCATGCCCTAGGACAGCGGTCTCCAACCTGCGGACCTCCAGATGTTGCAAAACTACAACTCCCAGCATGCCCGGACAGCCAACGGCTGTCCGGGCATGCTGGGAGTTGTAGTTTTGCAACATCTGGAGGTCTGCAGGTTGAAGACCAATGCCCTAGGAGATCCGCAGCCCACAGGACAGACACCACACAGTGTGGTCAGGGAGAAAATAAATTTAAAAAAGGAAAGAACTTCCTGTTGAGAATACAGCAGCTGATAAGTACTGGAAGGATTAAGATTTTTAAATAGAAGTAATTTACAAATCTGTTTAACTTTAATGGGATCTTACATTAGGCCCTACCTCTGTCCATAGGCCTTTGCCTTTCAAACATGGCGGTTAACATGGTGACCCATCAGGACCCAGTGATCTCATTGTGGGGTGCCAATGGGCAGATGGAGATAGCTTGCTCCTTCTTGTCTGTTAACAGCAGCATCTAAAGGGTTAAACTACAGAAAACCAATGCATTGTATAATACCTAGTGAAAGGCTTGGGGGGGGGGGCGGAGCAGGACACAGACATTCATAGAGAACCAAACATAGATGTCAAGCTCCGCCCCTTTGTCTGGTCCAACACTAGGAAACTACCTCCGCTAGGTGGCACCAGAGAGCAGATTATTCCTTCTGAAGGAGAGATACTTTGTATACTTTGCTTTTTTTTTTTTTTTACATATGACTAAGTCCCAAAGACAGTGTTTCCTGACCTGTGTGCCTCCAGCTGTTGCAAAACTACAACTCCCAGCATGCCCGGAGAGCCAATGGCAATTGATTTAAAAAAAAAAAAGTTTTCCACCAGAGTACTCCTTTAATGGGATCATACATTAGGCCCTGCCTCTGTCCATAGGCCTTTGCCTTTCAAACATGACGGTTAAAATGGTGACCCATCAGGACCCAGTGATCTCATTGTGGGGTGCCAATGGGCAGATAGAGATAGCTTGCTGCTTCTTGTCTGTTGACAGCAGCATCTAAAGGGTTAAACTACAGAAAACCAATGCATTGTATAATACCTAGTGAAAGGCTTGTGGGGGGCGGAGCATTCATAGAACACCACACATAGATGTAAAGCTCCGCCCCTCTGTCTGGTCCAACACTAGGAAACTACCACTGCTAGGTGGCACCAGAGAGCAGATTATTCCTTTTGAAGGAGAGATACTTTGTATACTTTGTATTTTTTTTTATATGACTAAGTCCCTAAGGCAGTGTTTCCTGATCAGTGTGCCTCCAGCTGTTGCAAAACTACAACTCCCAGCATGCCCGGACAGCCAACGGCTGTCCGCGCATGCTGAGAGTTGTAGTTTTGCAACAGCTGAAGGCACCCTGGTTGGGAAACGCTGTCCGGAGACACTATAGGTTTGTTAACCCCCTCGTGGCATTGGACGTGAACAGCTGTTACTACAATAAGCACCATGGCCTATAAATATGAACGCGGAAGCCGTTGCTGTCACTTTAAATGTGAACAGTTCTGTGCGGGACACATCAGATGTGCTGCCACCTGGTGGACGTTTATAAGACGTTCATCTCTGATCCTTCATGTTATTTCTGAGACGTCTCCGACATTTTCACAGACACCGAAAAACGACGGAAAAATGTGCAGCGAATGAGGTGACCGACTCCTGCGTTGTCTGTGCCGAAACATTACTGGATATAATCACTGCGCCAAAGTCTATTACGTGTGATACAATCTACTGAGCCTGTGTATCTAATCACATCATGTGTGATACAATCTACAGAGCCTGTGTATCTAATCACATCATGTGTGATACCGTCTACTGAGCGTGTGTATCTAATCACATCATGTGTGATACTGTCTACTGAGCCTGTGTATCTAATCATATCATGTGTGATACAATCTACTGAGCCTGTGTATCTAATCACATCATGTGTGATACTGTCTACTGAGCCTGTGTATCTAATCATATCATGTGTGATACAATCTACTGAGCCTGTGTATCTAATCACATCATGTGTGATACGGTCTACAGAGCCTGTGTATCTAATCATATCATGTGTGATACTGTCTACTGAGCCTGTGTATCTAATCACCTCATGTGTGATACTGTCCGCTGAGTCAGTGTATCTAATCATATCATGTGTGATACTGTCTACTGAGCCGGTGTATCTAATCACATCATGTGTGATACGGTCTACTGAGCCTGTGTATCTAATCACATCATGTGTGATACCGTCTACTGAGCGTGTGTATCTAATCACCTCATGTGTGATACTGTCCGCTGAGTCAGTGTATCTAATCATATCATGTGTGATACTGTCTACTGAGCCGGTGTATCTAATCACATCATGTGTGATACGGTCTACTGAGCCTGTGTATCTAATCACATCATGTGTGATACCGTCTACTGAGCGTGTGTATCTAATCATATCATGTGTGATACTGTCTACTGAGCCTGTGTAACTAATCACATCATGTGTGATACTGTCTACTAAGCCTGTGTACCTAATCATATCATGTGTGATACTGTCTACTGAGCCTGTGTATCTAATCCTACCATGTGTGATACTATCCGCTGAGTCAGTGTATCTAATCATATCATGTGTGATACTGTCTTCTGAGCTTGTGTATCTAACCATATCATGTGTGATACTGTCTACTGAGCCTGTGTATCTAATCATATAATGTGTGATACTGTCTACTAAGCCTGTGTACCTAATCATATCATGTGTGATACTGTCTACTGAGCGTGTGTATCTAATCACCTCATGTGTGATACTGTCCGCTGAGTCAGTGTATCTAATCATATCATGTGTGATACTGTCTACTGAGCCGGTGTATCTAATCACATCATGTGTGATACGGTCTACTGAGCCTGTGTATCTAATCACATCATGTGTGATACCGTCTACTGAGCGTGTGTATCTAATCACCTCATGTGTGATACTGTCCGCTGAGTCAGTGTATCTAATCATATCATGTGTGATACTGTCTACTGAGCCGGTGTATCTAATCACATCATGTGTGATACGGTCTACTGAGCCTGTGTATCTAATCACATCATGTGTGATACCGTCTACTGAGCGTGTGTATCTAATCACCTCATGTGTGATACTGTCCGCTGAGTCAGTGTATCTAATCATATCATGTGTGATACTGTCTACTGAGCCTGTGTATCTAATCACATCATGTGTGATACGGTCTACTGAGCCTGTGTATCTAATCACATCATGTGTGATACCGTCTACTGAGCGTGTGTATCTAATCATATCATGTGTGATACTGTCTACTGAGCCTGTGTAACTAATCACATCATGTGTGATACTGTCTACTAAGCCTGTGTACCTAATCATATCATGTGTGATACTGTCTACTGAGCCTGTGTATCTAATCCTACCATGTGTGATACTATCCGCTGAGTCAGTGTATCTAATCATATCATGTGTGATACTGTCTTCTGAGCTTGTGTATCTAACCATATCATGTGTGATACTGTCTACTGAGCCTGTGTATCTAATCATATAATGTGTGATACTGTCTACTAAGCCTGTGTACCTAATCATATCATGTGTGATACTGTCTACTGAGCCTGTGTATCTAATCCTACCATGTGTGATACTATCCGCTGAGTCAGTGTATCTAATCATATCATGTGTGATACTGTCTACTGAGCCTGTGTATCTAATCACATCATGTGTGATACTGTCTACTGAGCCTGTGTACCTAATCATATCATGTGTGATACTGTCTACTGAGCCTGTGTATCTAATCATATCATGTGTGATACTGTTTACCGAGCCTGTGTATCTAATCCTATCATGTGTGATACTGTCTGCTGAGCCTGTGTATCTAATCATATCATGTGTGATACTGCCTACTGAGCCTGTGTATCTAATCATATCATGTGTGATACTGTCTACTGAGCTTGTGTATCTAATCCTATCATGTGTGATACTGTCTACTGAGCCTGTGTATCTAATCATATCATGTGTGATACTGTCTACAGAGCCTGTGTACCTAATCATATCATGTGTGATACTGTCTACTGAGCTTGTGTATCTAATCCTATCATGTGTGATACTGTCTACTGAGCCTGTGTATCTAATCATATCACGTGTGATACTGTCTACTGAGTCTGTGTATCTAATCCTATCATGTGTGATACTGTCTGCTGAGCCTGTGTATCTAATCATATCATGTGTGATACTGTCTACTGAGCCTGTGTATCTAATCACATCATGTCTGATACTGTCTACTGAACCTGTGTATCTAATCATATCATGTGTGATGTCTACTGAGCCTGTGTATCTAATCATATCATGTGTGAAACTATCTACTGAGCCTGTGTATCTAATCATATCATGTGTGATACTATCCGCTGAGTCAGTGTATCTAATCATATCATGTTTGATACTGTCTACTGAGCCTGTGTATCTAATCATATCATGTGTGATACAGTCTACTGAGCCTGTGTATCTAATCATATTGTGTGATACTATCTGCTGAGTCAGTGTATCTAATCATATCATGTGTGATACTGTCTACTGAGCCTGTGTATCTAATCATATCATGTGTGATACTGTCTACTGAGCTTGTGTATCTAATAATATCATGTGTCATACTATCCGCTGAGTCAGTGTATCTAATCCTGTCACGTGTGATACTCTGTTGAATATGTGTATCTAAGCCTACCATGGGTGATACTCTGCTGGGCCAGTGTGTGTAATCCTATCATATCAGTTATGATAATGTATCTAATCCTACCATGTGTGATACTGTCTGTATAGCCTGTGTATCTAATCCTATCATGTGTGATACTATCTTCTTAGACACTGTATCCAATCTTTTCATGTGTAATACTATCTGCTGAGACATTGTATCCAATCCTATCATGTGTGATACTAGCTGATGCAACACCGTCTGCTGTGTCAGTGTATCTAATCCTATCACATGTGATACTCTCTGTTGAGTATGTGTATCTAAGCCTACAATGAGTCATACTCTCTGTTGAACCTGTGTACCTAATCCTACCATGGATGATACTCTGCTGGGCCAGTGTGTCTAATCCTGTCATGTCAGTTATGCTAATCTATCTAATCCTACCATGTGTGATACCGTCTGTTGAGCCTGTGTATCTAATCCTATCATATGTGATAATATCTGCTGACTGCTGAGACATTGTATCCAATCCTATCCTATGTAATACTAGCTGTTGCGACACCGTATCTAAGCCTATCATGTATGATGTGAATATAACTTGGACATGATTGCCTGAGTGCCGCCTTCTCCCATATTTCTATCATCTACTTTAACAAGAAGCTGGCAGAAGGTTGGCAGCAGATGGCAGCACTGGGCAGAAGAATCAGAGCCAGGAATAAGTGTCCTTAAAGGGGTACTCCGCTGCTCAGCGTTTGGAACAAACTGTTCTGAACGATGGAGCTGACGCCGGCAGCTCGTGAAGCAATAGCCCCACCCCTGCATGATGTCACGCCCCGCCCCCTCAATGCAAGTCGATGGGAGGGGGTGTCACGCCCCCTCCCATAGACTTGCATTGAGGGGGCGGGACATGACATCATAAGTGGGCGTGGCTATGTCATCACGAGCTCCTGCAGTCGGCTCCAGCGTTCAGAACAGTTTGTTCCAAAGGCTGAGCAGCAGAGTACCCCTTTAAAATGGGGTTGTAGAGTAAATTGATCAGTAGGGTCACTGACCCTTGTCATACCTTCAGCAGTTTTATTACTTAATATTATTGTATGGGTAATTATGCTTTGTATTTACAGTGTATTATTCTCTGCTCATGGTGTAACAGCACCATCTAGTGGCCATTTGCATACACTGTAGATCTTCATATTAGAAGTTTGATTCATTTCAGCTTCCATAGCCAGTAGCCTATGAACTCTGAAGACATCATCAGCTCAGCCTATAGCAGCTATTTCCGTCACGGCCATCACAACCATCCAATAGACAGGAATGGAGGGGGTGTGACGTGACGTGAATTCCCTAGGGGAGCCCGACCACAATCATCTATAAAAAGGAGAAAAATATTGGATCCTGGATATATATGGATTATTTACAGTGTATAATGTATTTCTTACGATATGACTAGGAACACATTTTCTAGGGTTGGAGCTGTAGGCGTACCCATAGCCATGCCTACATTATAACATACCATGAATTACCAAACCTAAAGGGATTAGGGGTTAATGCCAATTCCTTGGCTTCACAAATAAAAGTTCTTCTATCTGCACTGTTACCAGCTTCCATAAATCCTTTCCGTACAGCCTGTATACCATCTCCATGCCTGATACGGGTATACAGGTTACTACATCTAGGGTAGCCAGGCGGTACCCCTCCCCCCAGGGTAATCTATCCAGATTCTGTATCTAATAAATGGGGTGGCTGGACAATAGAGGGCGTAGATACCAATCTAGGTATCATAGGGTTCAAATTATGAACCCCTGCCCGCCACTATAGGGCCATATAGTATCAGCCACCTCTTCTGCACCCACATGTAGTATTAGACATCCCTCTGTGCTCTTACATAGTATTAGGCCTCTTCTGTGCCCCCATATAGTAAAAGGCCCCCTCTGTGCCCCCTTATAGTATAAGGCCACCTCTGTGCCCCCATATAGCATTAAACCCCATCTGTGCCCCCATTTAGTATTAGACCCTCATATAGTATAAGGTCCCCTTTGTGCCCCCATATAGTATTAGGCCCCATCTGTGCCCCCATGTAGTATTAGTCCCTCATATAGTATAAGGTCCACTTTGTGCCCCCAAATAGTATTAGGCCCTCATCTGTTCCCCCATGGGTAATCTATCCAGATTATGTATTTAATAAATGGGATGGCTGGACAATAGAGGGCTTAGATACCAATCTAGGTATTGTCATAGGGTTCAAATAATGAACCCCTGCCCACTACTATAGGGCCTTATAGTATAAGGTCACCTCTTCTGCACCCCCATGTAGTATTAGACATCCCTTGTTACGCCGAGCGCTCCGGGTCCCCGCTCCTCCCCGGAGCGCTCGCTACACTTCCCTCACTGCAGCGCCCCGGTCGGTTCCACGGACCCGGGGCGCTGCGTTACTACCTCCGGCCGGGATGCGATTCGCGATGCGGGTAGCGCCCGCTCGCGATGCGCACCCCGGCTCCCGTACCTTACTCGCTCCCCGTCAGTTCTGTCCCGGCGCGCGCGGCCCCGCTCCCTAGGGCGCGCGCGCGCCGGGTCTTTGCGATTTAAAGGGCCACTGCACCGCTGATTGGTGCAGTGGTTCCAATTAGTGTTTACACCTGTGCACTTCCCTATATCACCTCGCTTCCCCTTCACTCCCTCGCCGGATCTTGTTGCCCTAGTGCCAGTGAAAGCGTTCCTTGTGTGTTCCTTGCCTGTGATTCCAGACCTTCTGCCGTTGCCCCTGACTACGATCCTTGCTGCCTGCCCCGACCTTCTGCTACGTCCGACCTTGCTTCTGTCTACTCCCTTGTACCGCGCCTATCTTCAGCAGCCAGAGAGGTTGAGCCGTTGCTAGGGGATACGACCTGGTCACTACCGCCGCAGCAAGACCATCCCGCTTTGCGGCGGGCTCTGGTGAAAACCAGTAGTGACTTAGAACCGATCCTCTAGCACGGTCCACGCCAATCCCTCTCTGGCACAGAGGATCCACTACCTGCCAGCCGGCATCGTGACAGTAGATCCGGCCATGGATCCCGCTGAAGTTCCTCTGCCAGTTGTCGCTGACCTCACCACGGTGGTCGCCCAGCAGTCACAACAGATTGCGCAACAAGGCCAACAGCTGTCTCAACTGACTGTTATGCTACAACAGTTACTACCACAGCTCCAGCAATCATCTCCTCCGCCAGCTCCTGTACCTCCTCCGCAGCGAGTGGCCGCTTCTGGAATACGACTATCCTTGCCGGATAAATTTGATGGGGACTCTAAGTTTTGCCGTGGCTTTCTTTCCCAATGTTCATTACACTTGGAGATGATGTCGGACCAGTTCCCCACTGAAAGGTCTAAAGTGGCTTTCGTAGTCAGCCTGCTGTCTGGAAAAGCCCTGGCTTGGGCCACACCGCTCTGGGACCGCAATGACCCCGTCACTGCCTCTGTACACTCCTTCTTCTCGGAAATTCGAAGTGTCTTTGAGGAACCTGCCCGAGCCTCTTCTGCTGAGACTGCCCTGTTGAACCTGGTCCAGGGTAATTCTTCCGTTGGCGAGTATGCCGTACAGTTCCGTACCCTTGCTTCAGAATTATCCTGGAATAATGAGGCACTCTGCGCGACCTTTAAAAAAGGCCTATCCAGCAACATTAAAGATGTTCTGGCCGCACGAGAAATCCCTGCTAACCTACATGAACTCATCCATCTTGCCACTCGCATTGACATGCGTTTTTCCGAACGGCGTCAGGAGCTCCGCCAGGATATGGACTCTGTTCGCACGAGGCGTTTCTTCTCCCCGGCTCCTCTCTCCTCTGGTCCCCTGCAATCTGTTTCTGTGCCTCCCGCCGTGGAGGCTATGCAGGTCGACCGGTCTCGCCTGACACCCCAAGAGAGGACACGACGCCGCATGGAGAATCTCTGCCTGTACTGTGCTAGTACCGAACACTTCCTGAAGGATTGTCCTATCCGTCCTCCCCGCCTGGAAAGACGTCCGCTGACTCCGCACAAAGGTGAGACAGTCCTTGATGTCTACTCTGCTTCTCCACGTCTTACTGTGCCTGTGCGGATGTCTGCCTCTGCCTTCTCCTTCTCTGCTGTGGCCTTCTTGGACTCTGGATCTGCAGGAAATTTCATCTTAGCCTCTCTCGTCAATAGGTTCAACATCCCGGTGACCAGTCTCGCCAGACCCCTCTACATCAATTGTGTAAACAATGAAAGATTGGACTGTACTATACGTTTCCGCACGGAGCCCCTTCTAATGTGCATCGGATCTCATCACGAGAGGATTGAACTGTTGGTCCTCCCCAATTGCACTTCTGAAATCCTTCTTGGACTTCCCTGGCTTCAACTCCATTCCCCAATCCTGGATTGGTCCACTGGGGAGATCAAGAGTTGGGGGCCCTCTTGTTCCAAGGACTGCTTAAAACCGGTTCCCAGTAAACCTTGCCGTGTCCCTGTGCTTCCTCATGTAACCGGTCTCCCTAAGGCCTATATGGACTTTGCGGACGTTTTTTGCAAAAAACAAGCTGAGACTCTACCTCCTCACAGGCCTTATGATTGTCCCATTGACCTCCTCCCGGGCACTACTCCACCCCGGGGCAGAATCTATCCTCTGTCCGTCCCAGAGACTCTTGCCATGTCTGAATACGTCCAAGAAAATTTAAAAAAGGGCTTTATCCGTAAATCCTCCTCTCCTGCCGGAGCCGGATTTTTCTTTGTGTCCAAAAAAGATGGCTCTCTACGTCCTTGCATTGACTACCGCGGTCTTAATAAAATCACGGTTAAGAACCGCTACCCCCTACCCCTCATCTCTGAACTCTTTGATCGTCTCCAAGGTGCCCATATTTTTACCAAACTGGACTTAAGAGGTGCTTATAATCTCATCCGCATCAGAGAGGGGGATGAATGGAAAACGGCATTTAACACCAGAGATGGACACTTTGAGTATCTGGTCATGCCCTTTGGTCTATGCAACGCCCCTGCCGTCTTCCAAGACTTTGTTAATGAAATTTTTCGTGATCTACTATACTCCTGTGTTGTTGTATATCTGGACGATATCCTGATTTTTTCTGCCAATCTTGAAGAACACCGCCAGCATGTCCGTATGGTTCTTCAGAGACTTCGTGATAATCAACTCTATGCCAAAATAGAGAAATGTCTGTTTGAATGCCAATCTCTTCCTTTTCTAGGATACTTGGTCTCTGGCCAGGGACTACAAATGGACCCAGATAAACTCTCTGCCGTCTTAGATTGGCCACGCCCCTCCGGACTCCGTGCCATCCAACGTTTTTTGGGGTTCGCCAATTATTACAGGCAATTTATTCCACATTTTTCTACCATTGTGGCTCCTATTGTGGCTTTAACAAAAAAAAATGCCGATCCCAAGTCTTGGCCTCCTCAAGCGGAAGACGCCTTTAAACGACTCAAGTCTGCCTTTTCTTCGGCTCCCGTGCTCTCCAGACCTGACCCATCTAAACCCTTCCTATTGGAGGTTGATGCCTCCTCAGTGGGAGCTGGAGCTGTCCTTCTACAAAAAAACTCTTCCGGGCATGCTGTTACTTGTGGTTTTTTTTCCAGGACCTTCTCTCCGGCGGAGAGGAACTACTCCATCGGGGATCGAGAGCTTCTAGCCATTAAATTAGCACTTGAGGAATGGAGGCATCTGCTGGAGGGATCAAGATTTCCAGTTATTATTTACACCGATCACAAGAACCTCTCCTACCTCCAGTCTGCCCAACGGCTGAATCCTCGTCAGGCCAGGTGGTCTCTGTTCTTTGCCCGATTTAATTTTGAAATTCACTTTCGGCCTGCTGATAAAAACATTAGGGCCGATGCTCTCTCTCGTTCCTCAGATGCCTCTGAAATTGAACTCTCTCCTCAACACATCATTCCTCCTGACTGCCTGATTTCCACTTCTCCAGCCTCCATCAGGCAAACTCCTCCAGGAAAGACCTTTGTTTCTCCACGCCAACGCCTTGGGATCCTCAAATGGGGTCACTCCTCCCATCTCGCAGGTCATGCGGGCATCAAGAAATCTGTGCAACTCATCTCTCGCTTCTATTGGTGGCCGACTCTAGAGACTGATGTGGTGGACTTTGTGCGAGCCTGCACTATCTGTGCCCGGGATAAGACTCCTCGCCAGAAGCCCGCTGGTTTTCTTCATCCTCTACCTGTCCCCGAACAACCTTGGTCTCTGATTGGTATGGATTTTATTACTGACTTACCCCCATCCCATGGCAACACTGTTATTTGGGTGGTCGTTGATCGATTCTCCAAAATGGCACATTTCATCCCTCTTCCTGGTCTTCCTTCAGCGCCTCAGTTGGCTAAACAATTTTTTGTACACATTTTTCGTCTTCACGGGTTGCCTACACAGATCGTCTCGGATAGAGGCGTCCAATTTGTGTCTAAATTCTGGAGGGCTCTCTGTAAACAACTCAAGATTAAATTAAATTTTTCTTCTGCATACCATCCTCAATCCAATGGACAAGTAGAGAGAATTAACCAGATCTTGGGTGACTATTTACGACATTTTGTTTCCTCCCGCCAGGATGACTGGGCAGATCTTCTACCTTGGGCCGAATTCTCGTATAATTTCAGAATCTCTGAATCTTCCTCCAAATCTCCGTTTTTCGTGGTGTACGGCCGTCACCCTCTTCCCCCCCTCCCTACCCCCTTGCCCTCTGGTCTGCCCGCTGTGGATGAAATTTCTCGTGATCTTTCCACCATATGGAAAGAGACCCAAAATTCTCTCTTACAGGCTTCTTCTCGCATGAAGAGATTCGCAGATAAGAAAAGAAGAGCTCCTCCCATTTTTTCCCCTGGAGACAAGGTATGGCTCTCCGCTAAATATGTCCGTTTCCGTGTCCCGAGCTATAAGTTGGGACCACGCTATCTTGGTCCTTTTAAAGTTTTGTGTCAAATTAATCCTGTCTCTTACAAACTTCTTCTTCCTCCTTCTCTTCGTATCCCTAATGCCTTTCACGTCTCTCTTCTTAAACCTCTCATCCTCAACCGTTTTTCTCCTAAATCTGTTCCTCCCACTCCTGTTTCCGGCTCCTCGGACATCTTCTCTGTCAAAGAGATTTTGGCCTCTAAAAAGGTCAGGGGAAGAACTTTTTTTTTGGTGGATTGGGAGGGTTGTGGTCCTGAAGAGAGGTCCTGGGAACCTGAGGACAATATCCTGGACAAAGGTCTGATCCTCAGGTTCTCAGGCCCCAAGAAGAGGGGGAGACCCAGGGGGGGGGGTACTGTTACGCCGAGCGCTCCGGGTCCCCGCTCCTCCCCGGAGCGCTCGCTACACTTCCCTCACTGCAGCGCCCCGGTCGGTTCCACGGACCCGGGGCGCTGCGTTACTACCTCCGGCCGGGATGCGATTCGCGATGCGGGTAGCGCCCGCTCGCGATGCGCACCCCGGCTCCCGTACCTTACTCGCTCCCCGTCAGTTCTGTCCCGGCGCGCGCGGCCCCGCTCCCTAGGGCGCGCGCGCGCCGGGTCTTTGCGATTTAAAGGGCCACTGCACCGCTGATTGGTGCAGTGGTTCCAATTAGTGTTTACACCTGTGCACTTCCCTATATCACCTCGCTTCCCCTTCACTCCCTCGCCGGATCTTGTTGCCCTAGTGCCAGTGAAAGCGTTCCTTGTGTGTTCCTTGCCTGTGATTCCAGACCTTCTGCCGTTGCCCCTGACTACGATCCTTGCTGCCTGCCCCGACCTTCTGCTACGTCCGACCTTGCTTCTGTCTACTCCCTTGTACCGCGCCTATCTTCAGCAGCCAGAGAGGTTGAGCCGTTGCTAGGGGATACGACCTGGTCACTACCGCCGCAGCAAGACCATCCCGCTTTGCGGCGGGCTCTGGTGAAAACCAGTAGTGACTTAGAACCGATCCTCTAGCACGGTCCACGCCAATCCCTCTCTGGCACAGAGGATCCACTACCTGCCAGCCGGCATCGTGACATCCCTCTGTGCTCTTACATAGTATTAGGCCTCTTCTGTGCCCCCATATAGTAAAAGGCCCCCTCTGTGCCCCCTTATAGTATAAGGCCACCTCTGTGCCCCCATATAGCATTAAACCCCATCTGTGCCCCCATTTAGTATTAGACCTTCATATAGTATAAGGTCCCCTTTGTGCCCCCATATAGTATTAGGCCCCATCTGTGCCCCCATGTAGTATTAGTCCCTCATATAGTATAAGGTCCACTTTGTGCCCCCAAATAGTATTAGGCCCTCATCTGTTCCCCCATGGGTAATCTATCCAGATTATGTATTTAATAAATGGGATGGCTGGACAATAGAGGGCTTAGATACCAATCTAGGTATTGTCATAGGGTTCAAATAATGAACCCCTGCCCACTACTATAGGGCCTTATAGTATAAGGTCACCTCTTCTGCACCCCCATGTAGTATTAGACATCCCTCTGTGCTCTTACATAGTATTAGGCCTCTTCTGTGCCCCCATATAGTATAATGCCCTCTGTTTTCCCATATTATATTAGGCCCCTTTCTCCCCCATATAGTATTAGGCCCCATATTTTCCCCATGCAGTATTAGGCCCTCACATAGTATAAGGTCCCCTTTGTGTCCCCCAAATAGTATTAGGCCCCCATCTGTTTCCCCATATAATATAATGTCCTCTGTTTTTCCTTATTATAATAGGCCCCTTTCCCCCCCTTATAGTATTGGCCCCATCTTTTCCCCATGCAGTATTAGGCCATCATATAGTATAAGGTCCACTTTGTGCCCCATATAGTATTAGGCTCACCTCTGTTCCCCCATATTATATTAGCCCCCCCCCCCCATGTGGTATTTGGCCCCCTATATCGTGCAATGTTCATTTATTTCAGTAATGCAACTTAAAAGGTGAAACTAATATATGAGAGAGACTCCTTACATGCAAAGTAAGATAGTACAAGCCGTGATTTGTCATAATTGTGATGATTATGGTTACAGCTCATGAAAACCCCAAAGCGCCCCCCCCCCCCCCCCCCCCATTTCTATGATTTGCGGAGCCATGTCATCTGCTGGCGTTGATCTCTGTGCTTCATTAAGTCCAGGGTCAACGCATCCGTCTACTTTTTAAGTTGCATTCATGAAATACAATGGACTTTTGCACGATATTAAAAATGTTTGGGTTTCACCATTAGGTCCACATGTATACCACCATGCAGTATTAGGACCCACATCTGTGCACCCATGTTGTATTAAGCCCCCTCTGTGCCCCACATTGTAATAGGTGCCCTCCTTGCCCCACATAGTAGTAGACCTCTTCTCTGTGCTCCCTTATACAGTACAGTCTGTTGCTCCGCACATCCTCTTCTCTTTGCATGGTGTAGAGATGACTCAACTGTGTGTGCATCTTAAAGGGGTACTCCGGCCCTAAGACATCTTATCCCCTATCCAAAGGATAGGGAATAAGATGTCTGACCGTGGGGGTCCCGCCGCTGGGGACCCCCGCAATCTTGCATTCGGCACCCACCTCTTTGAGCTGCACGCCGCGCTGCCAGTTCACAAACTGCCGGGTGCCGACCACGGGGCCTGGGACTTTGCCCCCGTGTGACGTCACCCCCTGCTATGCAAGTCTATGGGAGGGGGCGTGACGGCCGTCACGCCCCCTCCCATAGACTTGCATAGCGGGGGCGGGACATGACGTCACACGGGGCGGAGTCATAATGTCATGACTCCACCCACAGTTTGTGAACTGGCAGCACGGCGTGCAGCTCAAAGAGGTGGCAGCCGAATGAAAGATTGCGGGGGTCCCCATAGGCGGGACCCCCGCGGTCAGACATCTTATCCCCTATCCTTTTTATAGGGGATAAGATGTCTTAGGCCGGAGTACCCCTTTAAAGAATAGAAGTCTATTATCCACTCAGGGAATGGCCCAGGGGGCATCTGCCCCTCAGCCCAGTCCGCCCCTAGTGCTGGTTCAGGTACCATGATTAGACATCCCTTTTCCTCTATACCTCGATGCCAGACTCACCCCATGTTACACCAGACTTCCTTCCTAAGATTTTATTAACCTTACGAAGCTTTGGCGCTCATCATCGTGTTGTCCCAGACGGAGGAGCGCACTCTCCTTCCTTACCAGATGTTAATTTATTAATTAAGGTCGGACATGGAAAGTGCTAAAGAGCTGGTGATAAGCGGGACAACATCCATAGATCTTCTGCGCTGTCATCGTGGGCCCGGGCTGCTGCCAGCCACCGAGGTTAATGAAGCATTTTGTTGAATAATAAACCCAAAGGGATCTTAATCGTTCGCAAGTTAAAGTTAAAATGTTAAAAGGCCGATTCAGATCTGTAATATCCTCTGGTCTCGGGTTTGGACTTAGTCCAATGTTTTGGAGATAAATAACTCAACCGATGACAAAAGACTCTGGGACTTTGGGGCATCATATTCCATGTCGGCGCGATAGCCGGGGCTGAATAGACAGGATAAACGGAGACGGCGCCACCTGAAAGAAATCTCTTCTTCTTCTAAGATTTATCTGAATTTATGGTCAGCTCCGAGATATAGAACGAGAAGACGTGCGATAGATGTACAATGTGAGATTTTATAACCATCGCTGTCAAATCTGATGCAATAATCTACCGGCTCTCATGTTTAAAGGGGTACTCCACCCCTAGACATCTTATCCCCTATCCAAAGGATAGGGGATAAGATGTCTGATCGCGGGGGTCCCACCGCTGAGGACCCCCGCCATCTTGGCTGCGGCATCCCAGACATCCGGTGCACGGAGTGAACTTTGGTCCGTGCCAGATGACTGGCAATGCGGGGCAGAGGCTTATGACATTACAGTCATGCCCGGCTCGTGATGTCACAGTCATGGCCCCTCAATGCAAGTCAATGCCCCCTTCCATAAACTTGCATTGAGGGGGCATGCCGTGACCTCACGAGCGGGGCGCGGCCATGATGTCAAAAACCTCCGAATCTGCACCCGACACGCTAAACAAACTCCAGGTGCTGCAGGGGGATTGCGGGGAGTCGCAGTGGCGGGACTCCCGCGATCAAACATCTTATCCCCTATCCAAGATGTCTAGGGGTGGAGTACCCCTTCAAATCAAATTATCTTTTTGCATTTTCTTTTTCCAAAATGTTTTTAAAGGACACAGTCACTGAGTAAATCAGCAGCAATTGGGGAATTGTTATTATTAAAATGAAAGGGAAAGATCAAAGCCATGGGGTGACAGCTATAAAGGGGGTTATCTGGGCAGGGGGTGGTCTTTACTTTGTGGCCTGAGCTGTATACTTACCTGGCCTTATACCCCACCGCTGCTGGTTTCCCAAGCACCTGGTCTCAGCTGCCGATTCCTCATCTCTACTACTTCCTGTGCAGACAGGAAATGCCCGTGTATCATTAAAAGCATAGATTTCAGCAGATGAGATGGCATTTCCTGTTTCCTGAAGAAGAGGTCCACGGCAGAGACCGGTAGCTGGAGAAACTGGCAGTAGCGAAGGAGTGAACAGGTAAGTATGCAGCTTTGATATTTTCAATGCAGCTCAGACCACATAGTAAAAAAAAAATAAAAAAAATAAAAAAAACACCCCCTGCCCAGATATCCCTTTAAAGGAATAGTATGGCATTCAGACTGGTATTCAAATTTTCTTCTAAAAGGGCTCAGGTAGGGAGAAAATGGACCTGACTTATCCCCTGCAGTTCCAACAGTGTCCGGTCCCTACATACCCCACCCATTCATCCAAATACGGGCCACACCCTTGACCCACCTCAGTCACTGATTGGAGGAGCAGGCATTTCCTGTATGTTAGGACAGGGACCAGGGAGCGCTGCTCAGTGGGGATCAGGCACTGTCAGAACGGTAGCGGAAAGAATTGAGCATGTAAGTATTTTTTCAAGCGGGCTGGAGCCCTTATAATTTTTGTTTATTTTTTTGCAATATATATATATATTACTACTATTAAGGTCAACGGCCGGAACAAATGCCTAATTATGCATGAAACAGATCATAATAGAGATAAAGTAATCCCAGCACTCACCATGTATTCGGAGCATAAGTAGTTTTATTGCATATCCTTGCAAACAGGACACGTTTCGGCCCTCAAGCCTTCCGCAGGAAGGCTTGAGGGCCGAAACGCGTCCTGTTTGCAAGGATTTGCAATAAAACTACTTATGCTCAGAATACATGGTCAGTGCTGGGATTACTTTATCTCTATTATGGTCTGGATTTGATTCATCCATGTGCACCACCAACGAGGGAAACGCCGACTACCACCTATTATGCATGAAACGGCTGTAGCCTCTGAGTGCCCTGAACGCATCTGTCCATGCCACTCCACAACTCCGAATGTTGGGATGAAAATTAAAAAGACATACAGTAAGTGTGGATAGTGCCCTTCCAACCTCTCTCGATAATATTTGTGTGTGTAAATATATATATATTATTTTTATTTTTTATTTTTATTCTGGAATAGAGCACCAGAGGTCTGATCACTATTCACAATAGTGTGTTTGCGGCTGGCAACCTAAAATATGGAAAAAAAAAAAAAAAAAATTCTAAGTGTTACCCCCACAAATATTAATAGTTATAATAATAATACTTAATAATAGTAATAATAATAATAATAATAATAATACTTAATAATAATAATAGTAATAATAACAATAGTAATAATAATAGTAATAATAATAACAATAGTAATAATAATAGTAATAATAACAATAATAATAATACTTAATAGTAATAATAATAACACTAGTAATAATAATAGTAAAATTAATAACAATAGTAATAATAATAGTAATAATAATAACAATAGCAATAATAATAGTAATAATATTAATAATAATACTTAATAATAGTAATAATAATAACAATAGTAATAGTAATAATAATAGTAATAATAGTAATAATAATAGTAATAATAATAATACTTAATAATAGTAATAATAATAATAATATATATAGTTTTTTATTTAACAATAAAGTGAGGGATGTGACTACAAAGCACAATTGGTCCAGCAAAAAAAAATATACAATCCCTCATATGACTCTGTAGATGGAAAAATAAGAGTTATGTCTCTTAAAAATGAAAATCTTCTAGATTACTAAGGGAATGATAAAGAAATGAAGGAGAGGAAAGATGTTTCCGAGCACATGAAGAGAAGAACATGAAGATCATTGGGTGGAATAGAACAATGTTTATAAAGTAGACTCAATAGTCTCTTTAGTCGGATCATTTACAGCAAGAAATGAGTCCGGGCCCGTCGTGGTGATGACCTATGACCCGGCGCGGTATAAGGTTCAGTTGTAATAAGATTTTTTATCTCGAGTGACGGAAATTACAAATAAATCCTGGAGATGATGAAATGGATGAAGTGATCTATAGAAGTGTCCGTATTATCCCACAGAAAGAGGAAAATAGTAACAAAACCAACGGAATTATGGGACAATTGTGCGATAGTTATCTCCTTGAAAAGCATCTGCCTCAAAGAAGATCTCCGGCGAAAACTAACTTATCCCCTATCCACAGTATAGGGGATAAGTAGCTGATGGTTGGGGTCCGACCGCTGGGGCCCCCCATGATCACCGGGACGGGACCTCGATGCTCTCAGTAAGGAGCGCGAGTCATCTACAAGTAGACGATACGCGCTCCATTCATTTCTATGAAAGCTTTGATGGTGCCCGAGAGCTGTATTCGAGTCTTTTCGGCATGCCCATAGAAATGAACGTAGCGAGGTCTCGTCTAAGTGATCGTGGGGGACCCCATTGGTCGGACCCCCTGTGATCAGCTACTTATTCTCTATCGTGTGCATAGGGGATGTGTTTATTTATTTATTTTTTTTACAGTAGGATAGGCGATAAGATGTCTGATCACAGAGGGCCCGCCGCTGGGACCCCGCGCCATCTCCATGCAGCACCCACATTCTAGGCAGGGCTGCTGCTCCAGTCTCAGAAACCTCTTTGTTTCTGGGACTGGAGACGTGATGTCTACCCACACCCCCTCCCATAGACATGAATGGAGGGGGCAGGGCGGGATGTCACGTCTCCAGTCCCAGAAACACAGAGGAGCATGTGGGTGCTGCACGGAGATCGCGGGGGTCCCAGCAGCGGGCCCCCCCCCCCCTGCAATCAGACATCTTATCCCCTTACCTTTGGATAGGGCATAAGATGTCCTTGTCTGGAATAACCCTTTAAACTTTGAAGGGTAGATTTTTCAAAACCTATGCCTATCGAAAACTTGCCCAGTTGCCCATAGCAACCAATCATCTTGCTTCTTTCATTTTTCACAGGCCTTCTTAAAAATGAAAGTAGCACTCTGATTGGTTGCTAGGGGCAACTGGGCACGTTTTCCTCTGCACACGTTTTGATGAATCTCCCCCTGAGTGTTTTAGTTTGCGTTTTACCTAAGGAGGGATCGGATGTTGAAGAGCCGAAAGGATGTGCAAAATAACATACAATTGCTTCGAATTTGAGTCTTCTGGGCTCCTCATATAGTAGAACTCTATTCCGGTGTAAGATCGAGTGTTGAGGTGTTTTGTCCTTTAGTCTGGTCCTCGCTTCTTGGAAGTTCTTCACATTTCTAGAGCATTTCCTTTACTTTCTTTATACAGTTATCTGGGCCATAGTGACACGCTGAAAGACGAGAACCGGTCCCTCATATGTAAAGCAGCCAACCGGTGAGAACCCATCAGCTCCCAAGTATTTTCTTGTCCCTTGTGTTTTCGACTTTAACCACTTTTTGTCCTTTGTTTACCCTTTTTTTTCCCTTTGTACTCGCAGCTTTAAAAAGTAACAAATCAACTCCTGGATCCAGTTCGGAAATTCTTCTTTACACCGAGATTTAGAAACAAAGAAAAGGTCCAGGTGAATGGACGCCTCTCGGACAAGGAACAAGACAAGGATGCCCCCTTTTTCCCCTGGTTTTCATTGTAGTACTGGAGACCCTTTTATCAGGGCTCAAGTCCTGCAGGAATGCATGGGAATGGAGTTCCTGCATTTTTTTCACAGCAGGAACACTGTTCCCATTAGCAGGAGTCCTGCAGGACCTGCCCTTGGGTGGAAATCTTGGGTGAGTTCTTACACTTTTTTTTCCCCAGGACTTAAAGAATACCTGTCACCACAAAACATTTTTATATTTTGTTAATCAATGTATTAAAAACAACTTTCTAATAACATGTGATTGACAAAAATTTATCTTTATATGTTTTTTTTTACTTTTAAAACCGACCACTAGGGGTCTCCCTACATGTCCTGGCTCATAGAGTTCGGACTCATGCTGGCCTGGCATGAGTCCGAACTCTCAGTGCAGCTAGGACACTGAAGAGCACAGCGCAGCTCCCTGCCCTTCAATCAGACAGGCGGGAACGTGCGCTGGGCATGCTGATTCCAGCCTCTGATGGCGAATGTTAAAGGGGTACTCGGGTGAAAAACATTTTTTATTTTATTTTTTAATCAACTGGTGCCAGAAAGTTAAGCAAATTTGTAAGTTACTTCAGTATAAAAATCTTAATCCTTCCAGTACTTATCAGCTGCTGTATGCTCCAGAGGAAAGTGTGTAGTTCTTTCCAGTCTGACCACAGTGCTCTCTGCTGACACCCCTGTCCATGTCAGGAACTGTCCAGAGCAGGATAGGTTTGCTGTGGGGATTGGCTCCTACTCTGGACAGTTCCTGACATGGACAGAGGTGTCAGCAGAGAGCCCTGTGGTCAGACTGGAAAGAATTACACAACTTCCTGTGGAGCATACAGCAGCTGATAAGTATTGAAAGGATAAAGATTTTTATATAGAAGTAATTTACAAATCTGTAGAGCTTTCTGGCACCAGTTGATCTGAAAACATGTGATTTCTATATTGAAGTAGTTTACTAATTTGTTTCACTTTCTGGTGCCAGTTGATGCACAGATCCTAGAGATACTCCCCATTGTGTGTATATATAAACACCTGTATATATGGAGATAACAGGAAAATAAAATAGCAAAATAACTCCAAATTAATGTTGCTCGCGAATATTCGCAAGGCAAATTTTATTTGCGAATATCGCGAATTCACGAATATGGCCTATACCGCTCAACACTACTTGAAATATATTAGCATGGATTTGAGAAAAAAAAAAAAAACAAGACAGAAGCGCCTATTTTAACATGGCAAACTGTTACCATGGGCGATCACACATATATATATATATATATATATATATATATATATATATATATATATATATATAACGAAACTACACAATAGTGAATGCAGGTGTGGATGAAATGATGTTCAAACCTAAAATTCTGCATGTAGACAGAAATCATTGCTAAGGGTAACCATATCACATAACACAGTAACAGACTAAAATAGTGCTCAAAAAACCATAAGCATATGAATATAATGGAGCAAAAACAAACACATTTAACAATAAAGCAAATATAAAGACATTTAAGCATGAGCCTTAAGCCGTAGCATCAGAAAAGAAGAGGGGAAAAGAATTTTAGTTTTGTAATGAGCAAACGGTGCAGTGCGACCATAACCATGGGCGACCGCATCAAGAATTAATACCATAATATTAATAGAAAGGAGTATCATAACTGAAAACACACACAACCTCCACAAAATCCACAAACCATAAAACATGAACTGAAATGTGCCAGTAAAAGTACATAAGATCATGCCGATAATTGAGTCCACTTGGTGCACGGGAGTCCAGAGACAAGATCCAGAAAGCCTCCCGTGACAACACAAGATGGGCCCAATCTCCACCCTTTCGCGGTTGTATGACCTTCTCTATTCCTGTAATAGTGATTGTAGATGGATCACCTCCATGTACCTCACCAATGTGCTTCGTGAGGCCAGAAGAAGATCGATTGCTGGATGCTTAACCTCTTAAGGACATAGGACGTTCTCTAACGTCCCCGCTACCTGGGCTTTAATGCCCAAGGACGTTAGAGAACGTGCTGTTGTATTTCCGGTCTCTGCCGCGTGCCGGGAAGAGATCGGAACGGCATGTCTGCTGAAATCTTTCAGCAGGCATGCCGTGCAAATGCCAAGGGGGGTCCCGGGACCCCCGTATGTCGGCGATCGCAGAAAATCGCATGTCAATTTAGACATGCGATTTTCTCCTATTCCGGGCTGATCGGGTCTCTGGTGACCCGATCACCCGGAAAATAGGGATGATCGGAGCTGTGAGTGACAGGCCCCAGCATCCTGCAGGGTAGGAGTGAGGTCGCAATGCTGCGATCTCCTCCCATCCCCTGCCATTGGTTAGAACTGATTCTGACCAATGGCAGAGCAGGACGGTGGGTTGCCATGTAAACCCCCCGTTCTGCCCACCCCTGGATGTCAGGCAGAACGGGGGGAGAACATGGAGGCCGGTACCTGTAGGAGAAGACTCGTGGGGCCTGACAATCATCGCAGATATTCACCGGAGATCCCGGCTCAGGTAGGGAATCGACGGTGGGGGGGAGAAATGAAACTGAAAGTAAAGTGATTTTTACTGTGGCAACCACTAGGAAGACCAAACTGCAACTCCCAGTATGCCCAGACAGCCAAAGGCTGTCTGGGCATGCTGGGAGTTGTAGTTTTGCAACATCTGGAGGGTCACAGTTTGGGGACCACTGTTACAGTGGTGCCCAAACTGTAGCCCTCCAGATGTTGCCAAACGATAACTCTCAGCATGTCTAGACTGCCCAGGCATGCTGGGAGTTGTAGTTCTGTAACATCTGTCCCTTCAGATTTTGCAATTTTCATGAAATGTTTGAAAATTGCTGCTCTACTTTGAAGCCCTCTAATTTTTTCAAAAAGTACAAATATGTCCATTTTATGATGCCAACGTGAAGGTCCCCTTGTGTTTGTGAATAAAAATAAAATTTATTGTGAATATCCATTTTCCTTACAAGCAGAGAGCTTCAAAGTTAGAAAAATGCAAAATTTTCTAAATTTTCATGAAATTTTGGAATTTTTCACAAAATAGGATGCAAGCAACGCTGAAAATTTACCACCAAAATAAAGTAGAATATGTCACGAAAAAACTATCTCAGAATCAAATTATTCGGTAAAAGCATCTTAGAGTTATTAATGCTTAAAGTGACGGTGGTCAGATGTGCAAAAAACGCTCTGGTCCTAAGGTGTAAAATGGCCTGGTCCTTAAGGGGTTAAATGGGTACTCCGCCCCTAGACATCTTATCCCCTATCCAAAAGGATAGGGGATAAGATGTCCGATCGTGGGGGGGGGTCCTACGGCTGACATCTGGTGCACGGAGCGAACTTAACTGGCGATGCCGGGCGGAGACTCGTGACGTCACGGACACACCCCCTCAATGCAAGTCAATGGGAGGGGGCGCGACGGCCGTCGCACCCCCTCCCATAGACTTGCATGGGAGGGGGCGATGCCGGACGGAGACTCGTGACGTCACAGCCATGCCCCGCTTGTGACGTCACGGACACGCCCCTTCAATGCAAGTCTATGGGCGATACTGGGCGGAGACTCGTGACGTCACAGCCATGCCCCGCTCGTGACATCACGGACACGCCCCCTCAATGCAAGTCTATGGGAGGGGGCACGATGGCCGTTGCACCCCCTCCCATAGACTTGCATGGGAGGGAGCGATGCCAGGCGGAGACTCGTGACGTCACAGCCACGCCCCGCTCGTGACGTCACGGGCACGCCCCCTCAATGCAAGTCTATGGGAGGGGGTGCGACGGCCGTCGCACCCCCTCCCATAGACTTGCATTAAGGGGGCGTGTCCGTGACGTCACGAGCAGGGCATGGCTGTGAAGTCCCGAGTAGACTCCCGTAGACTTGCATTGAGGGGGCGTGGTCATGACATCAAGATCCTCCAGAGCGGCACCCAACACTCGAATGTCGGTTGCAGCAGGGAGATCGCGGGGGTCCCCAGTGACGGGACCCCCATGATCAGACATCTTATCCCCTATCCTATGGCAGAAATGCCAAAATGACATTGATCCCTTGGTCTCTTCAGATCACATGGGTCCCAAATATCTGGAACCCCCCCACAATCGGTAAATGATGGCCCATCCAGTGATCACGTGCTTTCCCGGTTTAGGATCCATTCTACTTTCTATGAAGCGTTTTCATTTTGTAATAAATTTCTCCATCTTGCGGCTCCGCCGTAGTGTCACCTGATGTAATTACTGGATGGATATGAGCAGTAAATTCATTTACAGACAGGGATTGAATTATGGCTGAAGTGATCGGGGTTTACTGGAGAAAGTCACAAAAGAAATAAGAAGCAATTACGTTGAAGGGGCCTTAAGTTAATGACTCGGCTGTCTGCAGCTGCAGGGGAATAGATGCGGAGCCTTCGCTGTGTTGGTATAAATCTGCCTCATAAAGTGTTAACAGAGACGCGGCTCTAATATTACCGCCACAGCGTGGGATCCAACAAGTGTCTATAATACATCTATAGATGAGCGGAGAGCCCGATCCCTGCTCAGCCTCCTACTTATACCGCACAGTACTGGATCTGATACATGACATGAGGCCGGGCCCCTAATCCGCCCGGATATACGATGTTCTTTTCTGAGACTCCCCAGGAGCCATGTAAATGCCAAGAAAATAGCACTTGTGTCTGAGGCGACTATAACAATCCGATAATCCCGAAGAGATAAAATAACAAGGAAACCAGAGCGGTTACCTCTGAAATTAAACGTAACAAGTGTCCTCGGGTTGTGTGCGGTATTATAGCTCCGAACTGTAAAAGACACAACTCACAGACAGGTGAGGGGTGGACAGTATTATAGTAGTTATATTCTTGTATATAGGGGCAGTATTATAGTAGTTATATTCTTGTATATAGGAGGCAGTATTATAGTAGTTATATTCTTGTATATATTAGCAGTATTATGGTAGTTATATTCTTGTATATAGGAGCTGTATTATAGTAGTTATATTCTTGTATATAGAAGCAGTATTATAGTAGTTATATTATTGTATATAGGAGGCAGTATTATAGTAGTTATATTCTTGTATATAGGAGCAGTATTATAGTAGTTATATTCTTGTATATAGCAGCAGTATTATAGTAGTTATATTCTTGTATATAGAAGCAGTATTACAGTAGTTATATTCTTGAATATAGGAGGCAGTATTATAGTAGTTATATTCTTGTATATAGGAGCAGTATTATAGTAGTTATATTCTTGTATATAGCAGCAGTATTATAGTAGTTATATTCTTGTATATAGGAGCAATATTATAGTAGTTATATTCTTGTATATAGGAGGCAGTATTATAGTAGTTATATTCTTGTATATAGGAGCATTATTATAGTAGTTATATTCTTGTATACAGGAGCAGTATTATAGTAGTTATATTCTTGTATATAGGGGCAGTATTATAGTAGTTATATTCTTGTATATAGGAGCAGTATTATAGTAGTTATATTCTTGTATATAGGAGGCAGTATTATAGTAGGTATATTCTTGTATATAGGAGCAGTATTATAGTAATTATATTCTTGTATATAGGAGCAGTATTATAGTAGGTATATTCTTGTATATAGGAGCAGTATTATAGTAATTATATTCTTGTATATAGGAGCAGTATTATAGTAGTTATATTCTTGTATATAGGAGGCAGTATTATAGTAGGTATATTCTTGTATATAGGAGCAGTATTATAGTAATTATATTCTTGTATATAGGAGGCAGTATTATAGTAGTTATATTCTTGTATATAGGGGCAGTATTATAGTAGTTATATTCTTGTATATAGGAGCAGTATTATAGTAGTTATATTCTTGTATATAGGAGCAGTATTATAGTAGTTATATTCTTGTATATAGGGGCAGTATTATAGTAGTTATATCCTTGTATATAGGAGCAGTATTATAGTAGTTATATTCTTGTATATAGGAGCAGTATTATAGCAGTTATATTCCTGTATATAGGAGCAGTATTATAGTAGTTCTAACTTTTAGCAAGCAAATAGAAAATGAAGTTCCCTCCTCGATGACTACTTGTTGGAGGTGTCCGTCCCGATCAGTGTGGAAAATTACCATACAATGAAGGAAAGTTATAAAAGTCAGATTCTTCACCCTTATGGTTGGCACGGAACTTATACCAATATGGAAGAGAACGTTTTGTATAATACATTACATGTTGCTTCTATCTGTGACAGGTTCCCCTTTAGTCCATTGCCATTGGTTTTATCAGCACGCGGACTATATTTTTTTTGAGAAATCCTTAACCTTTAATTTAAGCGTCTAGAACAGACAAGACTGTGATGATAATGATCACTTTAAGGCGCTGAGGCTTTGCCAAACCTTTGTTTAGAGAAATATTTAAATAGGAAAGAACAAGAGTTCACCTTGAGACTCTCCGGTCAGACGGCGCGGTGATTTACCGGGTACATCGTACTCTTGTCGTATGAAGCGCCGTTCCAGTGGCCTCTTGTTTCCTTGGCAATGACAAATATTCCTGTTCTTTGTTGTCTGTGTTATATTTCTTCCCCTCCTGCTCTTAGAATATTGATATTGACATTAAAATAAGCAGAAGACCCAACCCCCCCCCCCCCACCCCCCTGCGTGGAGTGTCAGGGATAGTGAGGGTCTTCCTCTATCCCAGTGGTCTCCAACCTGCGGACCTCCAGATGTTGCAAAACTACAACTCCCAGCATGCCCGGACAGCCGTTGGCTGTCCGGGCATGCTGGGAGTTGTAGTTTTGCAACATCTGGAGGTCCGCAGGTTGGAGACCACTGCTCTATCCTATCCGATAAGAACAATGAATATCCATAACTTCTTTTATTTGCTTGGTATTACCATAACAGTGTTTTTTAAAAATGATCTAATGTATAAAAAATATTCCCCATAATAATTGTGTCATTATGACTAGAGATGAGCGAATTTACAGTAAATTCGATTCGTCACGAACTTCTCGGCTCGGCAGTTGATGACTTTTCCTGCATAAATTAGTTCAGCTTTGAGGTGCTCCGGTGGCTGGAAAAGGTGGATACAGTCCTAGGAGACTCTTTCCTAGGACTGTATCCCCCTCTTCCAGCCCACCAGAGCACCTGAAGGCTGAACTAATTTACGCAGGATAAGTCATAAACTGCCGAGCCGAGAAGTTCGTGACGAATCGAATTTACTGTAAGTTCGCTCATCTCTAATTATGACTACTCTAAAAATAATATTCTACAAGATATTTTAAAGGTTTACAGATTTACCGTCTAAAATTGTCGGATTGGTAAAAACGGCCTACATATTGGCACTGCTGAAATAAAAAATGATTCCCGCACAGCTGAATCCATGCAGTTAATTTCTGTAACTGGGTCATGTGATCAGCAGTCTGACCTAGAGAATATCACAGTCCCTAATGTAGTTTACGGAAGTGGTCTGTCCTGGGTCAGCTGACTTCCTATGAACTACAGAATGACATCATCACCTATCAGATATCTCCTGCAGGCTCAAAGACCCTCCCAGCTCTATATGCAGTCTCTATGTAGTAATTATACAGTATATAGTAGTTATACACCTCCCCTCCGGCTCTATCTGTATACTGCTGCTATCTCTATGAGAACAGGATATATAGTAGTTATACACGTCCCCTCCAGCTATATCTGTATACTGCAGCTATCTCTATGAGATCAGGATATATAGTAGTTATACACCTCCTCTCCAGCTCTATCTGTATACTGCTGCTATCTCTATGAGATCCGGAAATATAGTAGTTATACACCTCCCCTCCAGCTCTATCTGTATACTGCTGCTGCTATCTCTATGAGAACAGAATATATAGTAGTTATACACCTCCCCTCCAGCTCTATCTGTATACTGCTGCTATCTCTATGAGATCCGGATATATAGTAGTTATATACCTCCCCTCCAGCTCTATCTGTATACTGCTTCTGCTATCTCTATGAGAACAGGATATATAGTAGTTATACACCTCCCCTCCAGCTCTATCTGTATACTGCTGCTATCTCTATGAGATCCGGATATATAGTAGTTATACACCTCCCCTCCAGCTCTATCTGTATACTGCTGCTATCTCTATGAGATCCGGATATATAGTAGTTATACACCTCCCCTCCAGCTCTGTATACTGCTTCTGCTATTTGTGGTATCCCGGTACCTGATTGCATCCGTTACCTTGTGGTGAGGTCCCCAAAGTCAGAGTCCCTAGGTATCGGTGGGGTCCTCATCTATAGTTAGCCCCTAGTCACCCCTTTAGTAGTTAAATATTATTCAAATTCTAAGTGTATATATGTATATAATGTATACTTACCTTGTTGTAGTGTCGCAGGACCTGCGGGTCACATGATGCGTTCCAGTACTCTATGGTTTTCTAGTTAAGGACCTTTGGAGGTAGTCAGGTAATCACCCACCATGCATTGTAACGGTGAGTGACAGCTGACATTGGACCAATCCAAAACGGCCCTTCCCCTGCCCATATACGGGAGCGGCGGCCATTAATCTCTCTCTTGTTCCTGCGCTGCTGATGAGGACGGATCTGCGCAGCTGTCATCAGCACTGACTAGGCCTAAGCCCTGCGGCCGCGGCCATCTCTCAAAAACTGTGAGTTACTTCAATCCCTGTTAACTCTGCAAGATCACCGGACCTAAATAGACCCCTAAATCCGGACGGATCTCTGCACCAATCCTAATTCTAATAATTTCTGGATAAGTCAATGGTCCTCAGCATCTGTCAATCACTGCCGTGCTGAATAGAGACTTTGTTAATAAGACTGTTGCTGTTATTGGATGTACCACAAATACCTCAGTAAAGTTTCACGCAAGTTCAAGTTCATCCCTATTGTGGACCTTCATTTATTTAATCACACACCTATCGTTTCTGGGAAGGGTGGCGATAGGCCGAAGATTTACCTCAGCGTATTAACCCTCACCCTGGCGTCACAAGTGACAAAGGTTAAATTAACCCCTCATATACCAACACAACAACACCCCAAGTACACAACACCCCAAGGCAGATACCACATATCTTTATGGGATCAGAATATATATATATAGTAGTTGTACACCTTCCCTCCAGCTCTAGCTGTATACTGCTGCTATGAGATCAGGATATATAGTAGTTATACACCTCCCTCCAGCTCTATCTGTATACTGTTGCTGCTATCTCTATGTGATCAGGATATATAGTAGTTATACACCTCCCTCCAGCTCTATCTGTATACTGCTGCTGCTATCTCTATGAGATCAGGATATATAGTAGTTATACCCCTCCCTCCAGCTCTATCTGTATACTGCTGCTATCTCTATGGGATCAGCATGTATAGTAGTTGTACACCTTCCCTCCAGCTTTATCTGTATACTGCTGCTATCTCTATGAGATCAGGATATATAGTAGTTATACACCTCCCTCCAGCTCTATCTGTATACTGTTGCTGCTATCTCTATGGGATCAGGATATATAGTAGTTATATACCTCCCCTCCAGCCCTGTCTGTATACTGCTGCTATCTCTATGAGATCAGGATGTATATATATATATATATATATATATATATATATATATATACACACCTGCCCTCCAGCTCTGTCTACTGCTGCTATCTTTATAGGATCTGGATATATGGAAGTTATACACCTCCCCTCCAGCTCTTTCTGTATACTGCTTCTGCTATCTTTATGGGATCAGAATATATATAGTAGTTGTACACCTTCCCTCCAGCTATATCTGTATACTGCTGCTTTCTCTATAGGATCAGTATATATATATATATATATATATATATATATATATATATATATAGTAGTTATACACCTCCCTTCCAGCTCTATCTGTATACTGCTGCTATCTCTATGAGATCAGGATATATAGTAGTTATACACCTCCCTCCAGCTCTATCTGTATGCTGTTGCTGCTATCTCTATGGGATCAGGATATACAGTATAGTAGTTATACACCTCCCCTCCAGCCCTATCTGTATACTGCTGCTGCTATCTCTATGAGATCAGGATATATAGTAGTTATACACCTCCCCTCCAGCCCTATCTGTATACTGCTGCTATCTCTATGGGATCAGGATATATAGTAGCTGTACACCTTCCCTCCAGCTCTATCTGTACACTGCTGCTATCTCTATGAGATCAGGATATTTAGTAGTTATACACCTCCTCTTCAGCTGTATCCAAATCCCAGCATGCTAAGCAGCAGGTATCATGGTCTGGGTAATGGATCGGAGACCAACAATGCTTAGAGCAGTGTTTCACAACCAGTGTGCCTCAAGCTGTTGCAAAACTACAACTTCCAGGATGCCCGGACAGCCGCTGGCTGTCTGGGCATACTGGGAGTTGTAGTTTTGCAACAGCTGGAGGCACACTGGTTTAAAAAGACAACTCTACGCGATCCTGTTGGAAACTGAACCGCAGGTAAAACATAACTCAGTATTAAACGCTTTTCCCCCAAGACAATTGATGCGCCGCACTTATCAATCGCACTATTGACAGTCTAGCGGCGGAATAAAAGAAGATTATCGCCGTGATGCTGTTTTCTGATGCGTCGCTTCAGCATATTGTGATTACACATCTCGCAGGATGCGCACGAGAAGAAATCTCCGGGATAATTGCATCGGTGACACATAGACGAACATTATGTAAACTCACCACGGTTTATAGACGACGTATAGATATCATTCTAGGTATGTAAATGATGGCCTACTGGGAAATCGACTGCAAACCCACCGGGAGACCTCCAATGTAACCAGGTAACTATATGATCGTCTACTTATGTGGGATGAAGATATCAAAAGAGTGAAGATCATTTTCTTTAGGATTGGCTAGGAAAAAAAAAAGAATAAATAAGAAAAATAAACTAAATATTTAATAGAATTTTTGATGTATTCCGATCAATGCCTTTGTGCCACGCATTGGTTTTTGCAGGAGACGTTGCAATTGTTTTATAAAAATATGTGTAAAAAAGTAACATATTTTTACAATAAATAAACTGCATTGTTATTTCTCTATATGTTTTACATTTATTTATTTATGTATTCATTTAATTATTGTTACTTTTTACGTTTTAGCTTAATTAATAATTTTTTCTCTATATCTTCTTTACATGTTTTACGGTACATTCATTTTATTTATTTGTTTATTTATTTGTTTATTGTTTTTTCTCTATATGTTTAACTTTTTTTTATTTATTTATGTATTAATTTATTTTTTGTTACTTCTTTACATGTTTTACATTCATTTTATTTATTTGTTTATCTGGTGTTTTTTTCTCTATATGTTTTACTTTTTTATTTATTTATGTATTTATTGTTACCGTATATACTCGAGTATAAGCCGAGTTTTTCAGCACGATTTTTCGTGCTGAAAACACCCCCCTCGGCTTATACTCGAGTGAACTCTCCACCCGCAGTGGTCTTCAACCTGCGGACCTCCAGAGGTTTCAAAACTACAACTCCCAGCAAGCCCAGGCAGCCATCGGCTGTCCGGGCTTGCTGGGAGTTGTAGTTTTGAAACCTCCGGAGGCCCGCAGGTTGAAGACCACTGCGGCCTTCGACATCCTCAAGCCCCCTCTCACCCCCTTTAGTTCTGTACAGTACTCACCTCCGCTCGGCGCTGGTCCGGTGCTGCAGGACTGTCCGGAGAGGAGGTGGTCCGGTGGGATAGTGGTTCCGGGCTGCTATCTTCACCGGGGAGGCCTCTTCTAAGCGCTTCGGGCCCGGCCCCAGAATAGTCACGTTGCCTTGACAACGACGCAGAGGTACGTTCATTGCCAACGTACTTCTGCGTCATCGTCCAGGCAACGCCTCTATTCTGGGCCCGAAGCACGGAGAAGAGGCGCCCCCGGTGAAGATAGCAGCCCGGAACCACTATCTCACCGGACCACCTCCCCACCGGACAGCCCTGCAGCACCGGACCAGCGCCGAGCGGAGGTGAGTACTGTACAGAACTAAAGGGGGGTGAGAGGGGGCTAGATGATGTCGAAGGCCGCAGTGGTCTTCAACCTGCGGACCTCCGGAGGTTTCAAAACTACAACTCCCAGCAAGCCCGGACAGCCAATGGCTGCCCGGGCTTGCTGGGAGTTGTAGTTTTGAAACCTCTGGAGGTCCGCAGGTTGAAGACCACTGCGGGCGGATGATGACAAGAGGATGATGAAGGGGGGGTGTGGGATGATGAAGGGGGGGTTTGGGATGATGAAGGGGGGTGTGTGGGATGATGAAGGGGGAGGGGATGATGACAAGGGGATGATGAAGGGGGGTGGGGATGATGAAGGGGGGTGTGTGGGATGATGATGAAGGGGGGTGGGGATGATGACAAGGGGATGATGAAGGGGGGGGTGTGGGGTGATGACAAGGGGATGATGACAGGTGATGATGATGAGGGTCTGGATGATGACAGGCGGTGATGATGATGAGGATGTTAATGACGGGTCTGGATGATGACAGGGGGGGGATGATGTATTTCCCACCCTAGGCTTATACTCGAGTCAATAACTTTTTCTGGGATTTTGGGTTGAAATTAGGGGTCTCGGCTTATACTCGGGTCGGCTTATACTCGAGTATATACGGAACTATTTTTTGTTTTGTTTAGGGGGTCGTGCACTAAATCCTGCGACTTTTTAATATTTTGCACTCCTGCCATACTTCAGGCATTTAATGAGGGGCTGCCCCTCTTGTCGATATATATTTACACATTACTTTTTAAAGCCCTGCTTTGCACAGATTTGCACAGCATGGCTTCCAAATACACTTGGCTGGCAAACCATAATACATGTGTCAGGTGCTTTGCGCTTGACACCTATACTGGAGTTAAGTAGTGATGCTATGCAATACTACTTACCTCCGCTGGCCATACAGTATACAGCGATGCACAGCACAACACTACACAATACCAGAGCAGGGACTCCTATTACTGTACTAAATTGAGTCCCTGCTCTGAGGACGGCTGAACTGTCCCAGCAGATATACAGCCACAGGTATGGACAGGAAGTATAGATTGTATACCTCCTGCCCAGCCAGGAAAGAGTTAAGTAGCAATGCACAGCATCGCTCCTTACCGCACTCCTGGCCTAGGAGGAAGTATACAATTTATACCTCCTACTCAACCTAGCAGTACCAAATGGGAACACAGTTAGTACAGAGCAGGACTCCCGTCAATAGAGTAAAAGGAGTCCCGCTACTGCACAGTATACAGTGGTACGCTTTGCACAGTTGTATACTGTACTGTGTTGACAGTGATCACTCAGAGCAGGGACTCCAGTTATTCGTGACTGTGCGCTGTGCCCTGCAGTATACAGCACATCCATGGAATTTATTCATGCACTGCGCACAGCCTTCTCCAGCAGGACGCTGGCTTATAGACCAGGTACTGAGTGGTGTGGGCCGTGCAACTTCATGTGCGAGTTTCAAAATTTTTTAAAAAGTCGCACATAATACATCCCAGCCTAAATAACACTTGAGGATGAAAACCCCCACTCTCTGCCCAAAAAATGCCCAATCCCCACGAAGATGCATCAATGAAAACAATGTGTGCCCCACAAGCTGGAAATATAGTCCAATTTTAGCCTTATTACATGACCCCCCTTTAATTTGTTCTATTTAAAGGAGAACTGTTGTGCAACATAACTTATAAGTTATAGATCGCGGGGGGTTCGACCACTGGGACCCCCATGATCTTCTGTACAGGGCCGCGGCAGTCTGCTGGAAAGGGTGTATTCTGTCCCTGCATGACGTGGCGGCAGACATGCCCCCTCCATGTATCCCATAAAGTTTCCTGCTGGGACGACACGGTGCTTTCTGCAGACTGCCGCAGCCCTGTAGAGGAGATTGCGGGGGTCCCAGCGGTCGCCCCCCCCGCGATCTATAACTTATCCCCTATGCTTCGAATAGGGGATACGTTATATTGCACTACAGTTCTTCTTTAATACTGAAACTTGGCATTAGAGATGAGCAGATTTCCCCAAATTCTTATTCCAGACTCCACAGAATAAATAAATACATTCATTATTTCGGCAGAATTCCGCATGGACTGCATTGACATCAATGGTGACAGCGCATTTCTTACCGCCGTAGTGTGAATGGGCCCTATCCCTTTTTTTTCTGACTGCAAAATTATAAGTGATTCACCCCAAACATATCTCAAATGTTTCAGATTCAGAATTACCAGAATTATTTGGAAAATTCGCTCATCTCTAATTCCATGTATTTCCATTCCATAGATACTGCAATATGTAGACAAGAGGTTTGGGTATATCTCCCATCAGATACCTTATACTGGATCCAGGGATCTCTATTCGGTTGGTACAGGATGTGCAGAGATCACGTTGCACCAAAGTTGACCCGAACCAGAACTATTCTTGGTGAAATTATCTAATCACCAGATCAAAGATCGTGTAGGACCCTTCAGCTGACACTACAGTCAAGAAGGGAGGGTAGACAAAAGCCAACCCAAGGAATGGGAAGAAGAACAAAGATGGCATCAGATCCAATGTCTCGGACTCCATCAATGCGGTAAGAGAGACTGAGACTCTGGAGCTCTATGGATGACCCAGATGGTAAAGTTTTCTGCTGAACTCAAGGGCTTGGGCAACAAAAAGTCTTTCAGCTTCTCCACAGATTTGGAAAAAACCCTTGGCCGATCTAATAGCGACACAAACCCAACCCTGGAAGGACTTCATTCATTCACAAGCACCATGCTCTTTTCAAGAGAGTCCTTCAGACACAAATTCCCACAAAAAAAAAAAAAAAAACCTCATGACTTGCCCCTTCTCAGGATCGTGGAGTGGTATCTAATGGCGATTTCCATCCAAACCTTGTATCTTTAGGCTTAAAGGGGTACTCCGCCCCTAGACATCTTATCCGCTATCCAAAGGAAAGGGGATAAGATGTCTGATCGCGGGGGCCCGTAGTGGGACTCGGATCTCGGCTGCGGCACCCCACACATCCGGTGCACGGAGCGAACTTCGATCAGTGCCGGATGACTGGCGATGCGGGGGCGGAGGCTCGTGCAGTCACGGTCATGCTGTCGATTACTGCCCTATATGGCATCCTTGCCCTCTATGGATGACATATACCAGACTCATAAAGTTTAGTGCATGAGGACCTCTTACATATGAGACATCTCAGTTGCTAAAAAAAAAAGGATATAGAAACAGATGTATCCAGCTCACCCATGCACTTGCACTCGGACTGGACCAGGACTCATCCACATCACATATGAGAGAAAAGGAATGTCCAGCGCCAACAGGAACTCAAGTAACGTGACTCGTTTCGGCCCGCAAGGCCTAAGGCCTTGCGGGCCGAAACGAGTCACGTTACTTGAGTTCCTGTTGTTTCCCATGGCAACTGAATAAAGAAGTTCCTTTTCCCGAGTTGGCGCTGGACATTCCTTTTCTCTCATTATAGAACTATAATTAAATTTCCCAACTTGACTTGGAGAAGTTCTGTTCTCCTGGGGACGCACTAAATATCAGTGAACTGGAGCTGGGAATCACTCATTATATGTCACCGATCCTGATCATCGCACCATGAAGAACCTAAGAAGGAACAACAACAATAGCCCTGTTATTATTGTAAGCCCGACATGTTTTGTTGGGTTGTGGCCATATTCTGGGGCATTACACCAGAATTTGCTCCAGAATTGAAAAAAAAAAAAAAAAAACCCGACTAACTCTCCATCTTACTGAGAAAACCCAAATAAAGGGGCATTGCCTTTGGGTAAAGTGGGCGTGGCTGTCAAAAAGGGGGGGTGTTCCCAAGATTTTGACTAAAAACCAACATATTTACTAAGGTTTCCACAGAAAAAAGTAGTGGATTTGAGCTGAGGAAAAGGGAATTATAACCCACAAACAAAACTACACAACCCTCTTAGTAAATCAGGGCCGCGGTGTTATCAAGAATTACCCCACATGTCCCCAGAGAGGAACAGCCGTATCTGCCAGCAACGCCAGACGAAGGAGATGTAGGAAGTCTTCATACATCACCTTATGGATTTATGGTCCAATCCCCAATGGATGGGGTCAGGAGAGACATCATATTGTTAAATAACATCTATTTGTTCTTAGTGACCTAGAAAATGGCCTAGGTTCTGATACCTTCTCCGATAAACTACATTACGTTATTAATACCATTATATTCCTGTACATGGGAGACAGTATTACACTAAATATATTCTGGTATATGAGCAGTATTATAGTAGTTATATTCCTGTATATAGGAGAAGTATTATAGTAGTTATATTCTTGTATATAGGAGGCAATTTTTATTGTGAAAACAAACAAAATTACAATTAACATAAATTCTTACAATGCAAAACAAAAATAACAAGCATTGTACACACAATGACTACTCAACTAGAGTATGTACAGAGTAATATTAAACTTAGAAAGTCCACATTTGCTGGAAAAGGAAAAACACAAAAAAATTTAATAAAATAACATGACATCATCCGTGTTAAACCAAAGAGACATTCCTCCATAATTTCCCATTATTTTGGTTCCTCCGTATCTCTAATGACTTTACCCACTGGAGCTCGGACATGATCTGGCTTACTGCTGTGTTGTGATGGAATGGCTCATTGTGTATGGACACTCTAGTTCTCATGTGCCAATGGTAATATTTAGTGATAGTAATTATAATGTACATAGTCCCCCTGTCTACAGTCCTGTTACTGGATGGTACAGCATATATGATGTCAGGATACGTCAGGTTCTGCAGTAATGGGATGTTCAGCTTACCGGACACTTCTTCCCATATCCTCCTCCCGCCCCTGCAGTCAGATATGAAATGCTCCATAGTCTCCTCCTGCTGACAACCCAGAGGACAGTTCCTATCAGAAACGCTTAGATATTTCAGGTTACCCCTGACAAAGAGCCTCCCATGGAGCGACAGCCAAGCTATGTCAAAGAATTTTGCGGGGAGTCGTTTCCCATTGAGGAACTTTAGACTTTCCTGTAAAGTGCTGGTCACACAATCCCTCAAGGCAAGCGGAGAGCAGAAGAAAGCCCTACAAACCCTTACGTATAGATCCTTCCTTGGCTTACTCTCTATATAGGACTTCTCAATGCGCCATCTCTTCAGACATCTGAGCCCGTATTCCAGGTACGGGGGGAGGTAGTCACGCGTCCATCTCCCCCTCTTGAGACTGCCGCCTCGCACCCAAGACTCTGCAAAAGGCAATATCCAGTCCCTGATACTATTCGCCCACAGGGAGCTGTTGTTTGAGTCCATGCAACCAAAATTAACTTTTAGAAACATGGAGTCAAAGAACACCCTTGGATTCAGCATATCCAACCCACCCTCTCTCCTCTGTAGGTAGGTGACCCCTCTTTTTATCAGATTCAACCTGTTCCCCCAGAACATTTGGAAGAACAGGCTAAAGAGCCGAGCGGAGAAAGATTCTGGCAAAGGAAAAACAACAGAGACATATAAGAAGACGGGGACCAGGTAAGTCTTCAACATTTTAACCCTTTCTCTATAGGTCAGCCTCCAGTTCTTCCAGCGCTGAACCTTTGCATTTCCGGCTTCCAACTTCTCTTCCCAATTTAGTTTGGCGTTATCGTCCCTCCCGAATTTGACCCCTAGGATTTTAATATAGGAGGAGGCTCTCACAAATTGGGGCAGATCAAAATCTGGATCAGTATCTGATACCCAGAGAGCTTGACTCTTCTCAAGGTTGACCAGAGACCCTGAGGCCTCCGAGTAACTTCTGATGGCCGCAGACAACATCTCCACCTCACGAGGCTCAGATATCACTACGGTCACATCATCCGCGTAGGCAACAACACTCAGGGGTAGGCAGTGGGGGACCGGCATCCCCTGAAAACCACACTCCTGCAGTGACCTCAGAAACGGGTCTAAGGCAAATACATACAGCAGCGGGCTCAGTGGGCAACCTTGTCTCACCCCCGCCTCAACCCTGAACGTGTCACCTTGCCAACCATTGATCAGAGGAAAGCTCTCGGCCTCACAATACAAAGTCTTCAGCCAATCGATGAATTGTCCCGGAATACCGTACTTTGACAAAGTGGCCCATAGATACTCATGATCTACTCTGTCAAAGGCTTTAGCCTGGTCAAGACTGACGACATATCTCCCACACCTCAGGACTTTACATCTCTCAAACATCTCCCTTATGGAGATCACTGCCCCAGAGATGTTCCGCCCTTTTACTGTGCCATACTGACAGCCTGCCAACAGTGCCGGGGACAGACAAACTAACCTAGAAAACAGGATTTTTGCCAGAATCTTCCTGTCGACATTCAAGAGGGCAATTGGCCTCCAGTTCTTGATGTCACTCGGCTCTTTACCTTTAGACAGCAGAATCAGCGAGGACACTCTCATGGATGGAGGCATCAGGTGACTTTCTAGACAATTTGTGTAAACATCCACGAGGATTGGGGCCAAGAGGTCTCTGAATGTCTTATAGAATTCTGCTGTTATCCCATCTGGACCTGGTGCCTTCTTCAGATGTAACTTATCAATGGCCTCTTTGACCTCCGCCACCGTCAATTCTGCTGTCAAAGGAGAAAAGTCCAAATCATTAGTATCAGGGAGCGGAGTTGCCTCCAAGAATTGGGTCATCTTGTCTGTATCCAAAACCTTCCTCTGAAACAAGTCAGCATAGTACGATCTCACCACCCCCAGGATACCCTCCCGAGATTCCTGCAAAACACCCTGGGAGTCAGTGAGACCGGTGACAGATTTATTTGCCACCCGCTCCCGGCAATTCTCAAAGGGATCAGGAGACCTTAAGGACCCATAATCCCGTTCAAGAACCAGGGAGGTATACCTGCTGTACTGATACTGCCTTATCTCAGATTTCAGCCGGTCTATCCTTTGTTGGTCCCCACCCGCCGAATACAGTGACTCCAATTCTTTCCGCAGCTTGAGATACTGGACATACTTACTCTTCCCCTTTATAACTGACAGTCTCTTTAAGAGGGTTCTGATCTCATCCTTGACATCCTCCCACCAGGCGGCCATATCATCATAGAAGTCCACCCTCTCTAGTTGACCCTGTATAAGAGAGTGAACCTGTCTCTGCACAGAAGGATCCTCTAATAGGCTGGAATTCAGTCTCCACAACCCTCTACCTGTCTCAGGACCCTGTGTGACACCCAAACAGAAATATAAGGCCAGATGGTCAGAATAAGGGACGATCTTCTCATCTTTCTCACCAATCGTCTCTGTAGGACTAACCAGAGCCAAATCTATCCTACTGCTTCTTCCACCACAAAAATAGGTAAACTTTGCCTTCCGACCACCCTGCACAAACACATCTGACAACCCGGCCTGTAGAATGATTTGGTTTAAGACCTTGGAGTCTCGTGTTAGAGGTCTTTTAGATGTTCTGTCACTAGTTGTTCTGGAGGCATTAAAATCTCCGGCCAAGATGACAGGGACAGACGTGAAGAGATATGGCTTCACTTCATTATAAAGGTTAACCCTTTCAGTCACTGTCTGTGAACCATAGATATTAATGAGTCGGAGCCTTCTACCCCGAATAGTAACTTCTAGCATTAGGCACCTTCCCATCAATACCTCTGTCAGCCTATGTACAGTTACATCATTGGTGGTAAAGAGGATAGAGACCCCAGCACTTGGTTCCACAGCCAGTGACCAAAAGGATGGACCAGACCGCCATTCACGCTCTGCTTCACGTAACAGTCCTTGAGTATTTAAACGTGTCTCCTGTAAGAAGAAGATGTCAGCATCAATAGACTTTAGATGGTCATATACGACGTGTCTGGTCCTCCTCACTCTGACACTGTTCACATTACTGGAGAACACTTTAAGGGTAAAGTCGGCCATCATAACAAAGGAAAGCAGAAGAAGCAGAGATGTCACCCCCATCATCACAGATCTGAGTCCGAGCCCTCCTGCTGACCACCTGTTTCCATGTCCGATTCGGACAGACGTTTATCCCGTGGGGGTCTCCTTTTTGTGGGGGGATCACCCTCTTGGTCTTCATTAAATTCCTCTATCACTCTCTTTAGCTCCCTCTCCATCTCTTCCTCAGCGTCTGACTCTGACAACACACTGTACCTATTTGTGATGGTCATTACACCTGACCCGGGGTCTACTTTCTTTTTGGAGGGCTTTTGGACAGTGGTCCATCCCTCCTCAGGCTTACGGCTGGTTTTGTCTTTTTTCCGTCTCTTCTGCAGATTTATTGATGCTGGGGCAGAAGAAGACATGGCCACAACCTGCTCAGTGACCTCCCTGTTCCCCTCAGTGGCTCCTGGCTGGGACTGGTCGGGCACTGTGTCACCAATATTGTCACCCATATTGTCACCCCTAGTGTCACCTACAGTGTCACCCATATTGTCACCCCTAGTGTTATGCTGAGGCTCGGGTTGTGTCACTGCTGACCCTGACACCAATGTCTCCCCCTCCAGGTCCTCTGCCCCCTCCAGCAGGTCCTCATCAGGGAAGTCCTTACAGATGTTATGCCAGGCGTCAGGACAGTCCCTGTGGGAGTGACCGGTCTTACCACAGAGGTTGCAGGGGATGTTCTGGCAGGTGGCGCTGACATGGCCGATCTCCCCACATAAATTACACTTCACCAGGGTGCACACACTCGCGATATGACCGGTCTTCCCACACTTGAAACATTTTCTGGGCTGACCTGCATAGAAACAAACCCCTTTTTCCCGACCAATGAAAAATGAATTGGGCAGATGTTGGGTAATGTTATTAATCTGCCGTAACTTTACCAGGACCTTCCACCCGCCCGTCCATATGCCGTCCTCATCCCTGGTCTTAGTCAGGTCTGACATTAGGTCACAGTGCCTTTTTAACCACACAACAATATCCTGGGGGGGGACAGACTCGTTCCAGAATATAATGGTGACGTTTGCTGTGTCCGGTCTGGAGATGGGGACAAAGCTGAACTTATTCCAGCCATCAGCATCTCTCACCCGGGTGACATGGGCCCAGAAGCGGTCCAGGTCAGACATGAGTTTGAAGCTGACGTCATAGCCCTGCCTGTCAGGAAGGTTTATCACTGCCAGGATGTTAGATGGCAGGAAGCCCATTTGGTGGCACAGAAGTTCACGGACCACAAACCTCCTGTCAGGCAGCTCCTCCTTGGCCCCTCTATGTCTGAACCTGACCACGTTCCTCCTCTTGAAAGCCTGACCCGTATAGTTTACATTGGACATGAATGGTGACCCACGACTCCAGGCATTACCAGAGGAGGCGCCACTACTTCTACCCTCCTGCTGTACTTGGGGGCGCTGTGGTGGCTGCTGACCAGCCGTACTAGGGGGGTCTGACACTTGTGTGACTAAAGGGGGGAAGTGTTGTGCATCAGACTGTACAGCCCCCTCCCCACCATCAACCTCTATACTCTGGGGGTCACAAGCCTCTGAAGGCTGAACTAATGGTGGACCTGACCCCAGAGATGACCCCAGATCCCACACAGACTGTGAAGCACCCCCCTCTGCAGACACATTATCAGTAATATCACATACAGTCATATCAGTGCAGTCACTGGCAGTATGATCCTGCACTACAGAGCCCAGCAAGCCCTGCAGAGCCATGTCCTGTGAACTCTCTGCTGCACTGCTGCCTTCAGGTAAGAGTCCACAGTCCTGCTGCTCTCTACTGCCCCCAGGGGCTTGTGGTGACTGCACTACTGTTACAGAGTTACCTTCAGGTATGTGTCCATAGTCCTGCTTCACCGTGCTGACTGCTGGGACTTGTGGTACCTCTGGAGGAGTCTCTGCAGGTCTCTGATGTTGCTGGACGCTTGCTTCTGCTTGTCTGTACAAATCCCCTTTTTCAAAAGGGAAGCTGGCTGGTCTGAGGAGTGGTCTTGCACAGGACTGCTGGATGTCCTCTTGTCTTGTACAGGACTGCTGGGTGTCCCCTGGTGAGGCTGAAGACTTGGGTGCAGCAGTAGATGTAGATGACTTTGTTGCTGGTCTTTCCTTATATCCCTCAAATCTTTGCTGATTCCTGAAGGTTTCAGCGACTGGTCCCATCTGGTCCAATACGTCCTCCATGTCCTGCACAGTGTCAGCGAGCTGCACAGCGAGGGAGCTCAGCTTCTTATCATGTACAGCCTGGTTATTGGGGTTTGCTGCCTTTAGCTTGTAAATACATTCAATTTGTTTCTGCAGCTGTAACTTTGTCTTTTTTAAAGTCTCAAGTCTCTTTACCAGAGCTGGGATCTGCTCGGCCAGACATAGTTCAGGCGCCCGCTGAGTATTGGGGGGCCGTGCTGGTGGGGTACTCACAGGACTCTGCTTCTGAGGTGGGATCTGTCTCGGTGCTGTGATCACTGCTGCAGGGTCACAATCTCCAGACTGGGGACTAGGCCCCTGGTTCTTCCCAGTGACCGCACTTGTGGCCCCCTGAAGCCTTCCTGGTGTACTCCCTCTGGTCCCCTCTGGCGTGCTTGTAACTTTTGCGCTGCTCCCGCTCCCGTATCGTGTGCGGTCAGAACGTATCAGGACAGGCTGCTGCAGATTCTCCTGCATGGTCTGCTTCTCCAGGGATGTTCTCCTCTGTCTGACTGCAGGAGGGGTGGATTGTACCTGCAGCCATTACCTTACTTGATGATTCCTTCTTAGCTTCTGAAAGGTATAACTGTATAATCTACTCAGTACCCCTGGTACTGGTTCTCTGTCTTTTCTGTACCCCTGGTACTAGGTCCAATTTGGCTTAAGGCTTGTACTGGCCAGGAGAGCGTCTTGTCAGGTGTGGAACAAAATACATGCACACAGGATACCGTCTAAGTACGCTCTGTTTTACTATTTGCCAACGTTCATATATATATACCATGTTGCTTAATAGTTACAAGTCAGCAGAACACAAGAACAGGATGTACGTGCACAACAGTTAGGAATCAGCAGTTGAGATAACGAGAAGTACGATACGAGCCTTGCGGTTACAAACGGCAGAATCAAGATATATCATACAAGATTACAGAATTAAGATACACATCATACAACATTACAGATCTGTATTATTCTATCAAGACTCTTGTACCCTTCAATCCCCTCTTAAAACCAGTTGTCACTTTAGACAACTTGGTTTTTCTTGTTTTCTATTTTCTTTTGAAAAGTCTTTATGTAGGCAGTATAGCCTTCTGCTGAGTGACGGTGAAGTAGAGGGACTTGGGTGTCTGATGAGGTGGAGAGGAGGATTTTAGTATCTGCAGCAGGTCTTGGCTTGCAGCGTTTCATACATAAGAAAATAAGTTTTATTGATACATATACTATAAGGGCAATGACAGTAATGTGTATTATGAGCTGCAGAACGCCCCCTATCCATCCTCCTACGCCCTTGAGCCAGGTAGCGGGATTCAATATTGAAAAGGTATCCCCCCACCACTTATCCCTGTTGATTTCATTGTCTTTGGCATATTTGTCCCTCAATTTTTGTATGTTCTCAAGCTGGTGGTGCATCTGAATTGTTCCTGAAGTGTCTATGTAATGGCAACAAGTAGGACCTATGATTTGACACATCCCTCCTTGGGCTGCTGTGAGATAGTCCAAGACTATTGCGTGTTGGTTAGTCACTATCATCAGTTGATTTTGCACGGACACAGAGGTATTAGTAATTTCTAAAATGTCATATATTTGGTCGTCGAGGTAGTTAGTGGCTTCGACTAACTTATCCCATATTTGCATCACCATTGGATATATAAAAATGGTGCTAAAAAGCTTGTTGGTTATTCCCATTTGTACAACATGTTGCCTACCGTTTTCCCTTTCTTTGTTATCTGCTGCTCTTCGGTATAACATATGTTTAGGAGCTGCTCTCATGTCAATGTCGTCGTTGGATATGACAAAGGTGGAGGGGGTAAGTCTAGCTAGGGTGCATGTGCCTTTGACCCCTACCGGCAACCACTTGTAGGCTTCCCTACCACATACCCAATAGATGTCTCGTGGGAGCTCCCAGAAAGAGGAATGTTGATTGATAAGTTTATTAACTATGTCAATGAGTCTAGAGGCATTTGTTAAGTAACACCAGGAAGGTATTTGCCCTAATCTACCGCAGTAGCCCACATCTGGGTTATTACATATTGGATCAGTAAGTTGGTATTCTGACGTGTCATTGCATGGTTGGTGTCCTGTTATATTATAGCAGTCTACGTCTTGAGTAGCCTGAGTAATGAGGGTGTTATTTGGCCACCTTGGGTCATGTAAGTACCTTTCTATCTGGCTGGGTTTAAGAAGATCAGCACTTGCGGATGTCCTGTCAAAACTAACTTTTATTCCTTCTGTGGGGATTGCTCCTAGGTCTAGTATATGTGTGACCACTCGAGTTACCCAGGAACCCCCCTTGAAAGCCAACACTTGTTGTGGTCCTAGGCCTGGGCTGCTTAAGTTTCCCTGCCACCATGGCTGCCCCACCCATCCTACTATAGGAATACCAACTGAGGTGTTTCAGTTCTTTGCATATGGTGTCTCATTGTCAGCAAGCATGTCAAAACAGTCTCCCTGAAATAATTCATATGAGGGCACAGGGATAGCAAAGTAGGGCATGCTTTGGGCAGACACAGGGGCATGGGTGCATATCCAACAATCCTTTGCAGTGAGGTTTTGTGCTAACATTATATGGTGTTTCAGGAACTTATTGTTTGGGTGTCTCTCTAATTCATTCTGTAGAGTCACCGTGGGGTGTATCAAAGTCAATAAAGTCATTAATGCAAACATCAGGAGACTTAGTTTCTTCAACCATCTGCCAGAACAAGGCCAGGGCATCAGCGGGTACATCTTTCGGTAGGCTTTCAAGGTCAGGGCTGTCTGCCCCCGTTATTACCTCCTTTGGGTGATGTTGAACGAGTTTGATCCGAGAGGCGTGAATCCAAGAAGGGATTCCGTCTTCCGTGAGAACCCCCGTCCTCGTCACGGCAACAACTGTGGTTGGGGGTCCAAAGGTGAAGTCTCCGGGCTTCTTTCCTTTCGACAGAGTTTTAACCAGGACAGTGTCGCCTTCCTGGAACTGGTGTGTTGGTTCCTGTGGGAGAGAAGGAGAATTACAGACAACATTTTGTTCTACTTTATCAAGGGTTTGGATAAGGTCTGTGACATATTGTTCCCTTATCTGGTCGAGGTCCCCTTCTTCTGTTATAAGTGGTCGTTGGGCCCATGGAGTCGGGAAAGGCCTACCCATGGAAATGAGCAATAAAACTGGGGCACTGTGTTGGGTTATGCATGGTGTCCCCTCTTTGCAGATCAATCCTGTTACAGGATTTTTCTGCAATACCGGATAACACCAATCATATTCCTCTTGTTCGGGAACAGAGGACTGGAGAGAGAAGAAGTTGTGTGTCTTCGAGTGAAGGAGGTGTAAGAACTGGTAACATCAGTGAGACGGGTTGTTGTGTAGCAGCCAGTTTGGCAGTGTGGTCTGCTAGAGCATTGCCCTTTGAAATGTGATCAGTCCCACGTGTGTGTGTCCTGCAGTGAATGAAGACTAATTGTGATGGTAGGGTAAGTGCATGTTAATGGTGACAGGTTTCTTAGCAAAAAGTGTACAGGCTCTTGTGAGGGCGATGAGTTCTGCAGCTTGTGCGGACTTATAGGGGATGAACTGGGCCTTGAGGACAATGTCAGGTAATTGGACAATGGCATAACTGGCATAGTAAACATTGTCATTGGGGCGTGTACATGACCCATCTACAAAGACTTCTGGAGCATCAGGTATGGGCACTGAAGAGAGGTCGGGTCTGGGTGAGGCGTCAGTGTGGATGACTGGCAAGCAGTCATGTATGTCCGGCATCACATCATCATGAATTTTCAGGCCAACTAGTGTGCAGGGCCATATGTAGGGGAGGCATACACCATTTTCAAGGATGGATTACTGAGGAGAATTGCCTCATATCCAGAGAGCCGTTGTGTTTACATGTGTTGTGTATGTAGGCCTTTAAGGAGAGAGATAACATCATGAGAAGTGTACAAGGTAGTGTCATGTCCTAAAGTGAGGATGGTAGCTTGTTCAACAATCATAGCACAGGCAGCAAGAGCTCGCAGACATGCCGGCATCCCCTGTACGGAGACGGGCATCACCTTTGAGAAAAAAGCACAAGGACGCAGTTTGCCTCCGTGAAATTGTGTCAGCACACCCGCCATGGTTTTACAATTGTCTCGTGCATACATTTGGAAAGGCAAATTGTAATCTGGGAGACCTAGCCCTGGACTTGTCATTAAAAGCTTTGTACATTTATGAGGACCATTTGATTAGATCTGGTTTGCCTGATAGGGTAGCATCTCTATGAGCAGTCGGGAATCCACTGTCTGCAGTAGTTTATCATACCCAAGAAAGATTGCATTTCCTTCTGGGCGTGCGGGGTGACCAGGCCCGCTACAGACTGGACTCTAGACTTGCTCAACTCCCTTTTGGCAGAACAAAACCCAGATATTCAACCTGTTCACAACACCATCCTCAAGGCAGGCCTCCTCAGAGAAACTACACATTAACAAATCATCAACATTTTGGAGGAGAACAGAACCCTGGGGGGTGTGCCATGATTTTATAAAGGCTTGGAGGACAATGCTGAACACAACTGGTGAATCAGCATTCCCCTGGGGCATTCTACACCAGGTTAACTGTAGTCCCTCAAAGGAAAAAGCAAAAAGGAGTCTGGTCTCTTTGTCCACTGGGATCGAGAAGAAAGCATTCTTCAGATCGAGGACAGAAAAATGAGTTGCCTGTGCTGGGATTGATGACAACAGTTGGGTGACATCAGGAACTATAGGGGCAATAGACACAATTAGTCTGTTGATGGCTCTCAGGTCTTGTACAAAACAGACAGTACCATTGGGTTTGGAGACAGTATTAATTGGAGTGCAGTAGGGAGAGACAGTATGTTCTAAAACTCTATTGTGTAGGAAATGTTTGATCATAGGGCGGATACCTTTGATTTTTTTTTTTACATGACAAGGGGTACTGTTTTTGGTAGACCGGGAGGATGTCTGGTTTGAGTCTTGCCTTGTATGGTGTACAGTCAATGTGTCCCACATCATGGTCTCCATGTGATCAGACAATGGGGTCTACCTCAGGTGGGACTTGGGTCGGGGACATAACAGGATAATGTTAGTACCCTGCAGGTGTGACTATGGGTGCGAGGTCAGACGTGACATGTAACCTGGACTGGGATGCAGTGATATGTAATTTGAGTTTACATGTGAGGTCTCTTCTCAGGAGGTTTACAGGGCATTCAGGTATGATGCGAAAGGAATAGAAGGTTAAATGGTCACCCTCGGGACATTGTATATACAGGTACTATGAACATACTCAATTTCAAACAGTAGACATATATATATACGCATATATATATATATATATATACATGCACATACATACATATCCCCTGAAAAACAATACTACTACAGATCCGAAGAAGAAGCTGTCATGCTCCCTGTAAACCCCGCCCTTACTCCTCCCAAACCTCTGTCACCAGTCACCGCCCCTTTGAGTCTGGCTTCTTGTCGTTCCCCAGTTCTGGTCAGTCACCATGAAACATCTATTATCACATGTGTTACTGACAGTGTTACTTAACATCAAGAGACATACAAGAAACATGTAACATGTAACAATACCGACATTTACAAATACTTAACGTACAACACACAGGGCCCACATTCTCACCAAAGATATAAAACTAAAAGTGTACACAGCTCTCTTAAAAAATTTTTAAAAATAATTATCTCCAATGCGCATTGTTTATAATCCAGTAAACCATTAGCTTGATTTTAAATGCCTAAAGTAATGTTTATCAATTAAATAGTGATCACTTTTTTTATTTATTTTATCTTCTTGGACAAACTTCTTCTCTTATTACTCCTGTAATATAATCAGACAATTAATCGCATTTCCTGATAAATTTCATTTTTTTTTTTTTGGCATCAACCCTGTGTTACTGTGAAGGCAAGAAATTAATGAAATATCATCAAATAGTTCAATTTAATACCACGTGAATATATTTTTCTTTTAACACCATTTTCATTACAACACAACAGCTTCACAGGGAAAACATTCACTGGTCATTTGCTATACACTCCTGATTCTATACACCTCACACATATACAACATACTTTATATCATAAGAACCATCCTATAAACGCCATCATATGACCACATACACAGGGCTTTCCAAGCGATTTACCACATCACTCCATTCCATAGCATTGAACACTCATCTTCACTTCATTTATTCCAGCAGTGTCAGCTCTGCTCATCCTACATTCCTCACACTGCTTCACATGCTTTCTCCTTCACAAATCACCTGCTTTTCCACCAAAACTTTGAGTCTCTATTTCTGACAACAATCTCTAATCCTATCAAACAATTTACACAGCCCTGCATCATAACGCCAACATGCTGTGAACCTTTTCCAAAAATTCAGTAACAGTTTCACCAAGTTTTTGTTTGCATGCCACAGCAATAGGCAGTGGTGATTTTTGTTTGAAAACTTGGTTAAGTTCCTCTTCTAATTCTCTCCATATACGCTCTCTACCCTTCTCGAGATTACAAATGTAGTTGTTAGAGTGGGGGTCAGGTGGTATTTATCATTGGCCCCCTCCTTTGGGAATGGGCTGGAGTCCTTCATGAATTCTGACCAACCAGCTATATCATCTACCCATGGATTCACTAAGTCCCATCCTGTAGGGCTAACTCGGGCCACATAAGCCTTACATGTTTCATTGGGAAGGGGAGGAGGATATGACTTAGATGATTTGGAACCCATGTTCAGTAATTGGTGCAAAACCACAATCTCTGGATTTGGATTCCTCTCAACAGATTAGGGATTCTCTGATTTAATTGCACCAATCACTGAGCATGCACGGTATCTCTGAACAAACTGTCACTTGCTTTCACCACATCCCGGGTCATCAAGTTTCCTCTAGCCGGGAGGGTGGGGCGTCTTACAGATGTTTTGAGAACCAGCAGATTATTACTATTATTATTATTATAACAGTTATATGCACCTTATTCTAGACATTAAAGCAATGGTTAGTATACTCACGTGTCTTCTTAAGCTTAAAGGAAAAAAGGAAGTTACAAGTAAAACACTAAACAGAACTAAACAGAAATACAAGAAGTTTTGTAAGCGTTAAGCCAAATTGAAACAAGACAACCACCCTGGATTGTCAAATTACTCTTAGTTCCTCATTTCCCCTGTTCCCTGAACAGAAGGCAAATACTGTAATACTGTGTCCCAGACACGATATGAAAGTAACTGTTATACTTACTGGAATCGAGACGTGGCCAGTGCCCCCCGGGTCGACAATACCACACAAGGATATGGTTCTTACCGGTCCGGAGGATGACCCTCTCGATCCCGGACGAGCCCCCAGCTGAAAGGTATAACTGTATAATCTACTCAGTACCCCTGGTACTGGTTCTCTGTCTTTTCTGTACCCCTGGTACTAGGTCCAATTTGGCTTAAGGCTTGTACTGGCCAGGAGAGCGTCTTGTCAGGTGTGGAACAAAATACATGCACACAGGATACCGTCTAAGTACGCTCTGTTTTACTATTTGCCAACGTTCATATATATATACCATGTTGCTTAATAGTTACAAGTCAGCAGAACACAAGAACAGGATGTACGTGCACAACAGTTAGGAATCAGCAGTTGAGATAACGAGAAGTACGATACGAGCCTTGCGGTTACAAACGGCAGAATCAAGATATATCATACAAGATTACAGAATTAAGATACACATCATACAACATTACAGATCTGTATTATTCTATCAAGACTCTTGTACCCTTCAGCTTCCAAGACTTTCTTCTCATCTGTGCTTCTTACTGCACCAGAACTGACAACATTCTGAACATTTCTCACATCCATAGAAACTTTAGGATTTTCATCCATGGTTTGTGGTGTCTGGGGATTAATTCCCAGAATAGGCCGAGAAGCCTGGGCCTTGCTTGGGGAGCTTCCCCACCCAGGGTGGCCCCTCCCTGGGCTTTCTCCAGACATCAGGAGAGCTACACAGACACAACCTCTCAGCTAGGAGGCAGTATTATAGTAGTTATATTCTTGTATGTAGAAACAGTATTATAGTAGTTATATTCTTGTATATAGGAGCAGTATTATAGTAGTTATATTCTTGTATATTGGAGCAGTATTATAGTAGTTATATTCTTGTATATAGGAGCAGTATTATAGTTGTTATATTCTTGTATATAGGAGCAGTATTATAGTAGTTATATTCTTGTATATAGGAGGCAGTATTATAGTAGTTATATTTTTGTATATAGAAGCAGTATTATAGTAGTTATATTCTTGTATATAGTAGCAGTATTATAGTAGTTATATTCTTGTATATAGGAGCAGTATTATAGTAGTTATATTCTTGTATATAGGAGCAGTATTATAGTAGTTATATACTTGTATATAGGAGCAGTATTATAGTAATTATATTCTTGTATATAGGGGACAGTATTATAGTAGATATATTCTTGTATATAGGAGCAGTATTATAGTAGTTATATTCTTGTATATAGGAGCAGTATTATAGTAGTTATATTCTTGTATATAGGAGCAGTATTCTAGTAGTTATATTCTTGTATATAGGAGCAGTATTATAGTAGTTATATTCTTGTATATAGTTATATTCTTGTATGTAGAAGCAGTATTATAGTAGTTATATTCTTGTATATAGGAGCAGTATTATAGTAGATATATTCTTGTATATTGGAGCAGTATTATAGTAGTTATATTCTTGTATATAGGCGTAGTATTATAGTAGTTATATTTTTGTATATAGGAGCAGTATTATAGTAGTTATATTCTTGTATATAGTAGCAGTATTATAGTAGTTATATTCTTGTATATAGGAGCAGTATTATAGTAGTTATATTCTTGTATATAGGAGCAGTATTATAGTAGTTATATACTTGTATATAGGAGCAGTATTATAGTAGTTATATTCTTGTATATAGGAGGCAGTATTATAGTAGTTATATTCTTGTATATAGGAGCAGTATTATAGTAGTTATATTCTTGTATATAGGAGCAGTATTATAGTAGTTATATTCTTGTATATAGGAGCAGTATTACAGTAGTTATATTCTTGTATATAGGAGCAGTATTATAGTAGTTATATTCTTGTATACAGGAGCAGTATTATAGTAGTTATATTCTTGTATATATGAGCAGTATTATAGTAGTTATATTCTTGTATATAGGAGCAATATTCTAGTAGTTATATTCTTGTATATAGGAGCAGTGTCACGATGCCGGCTGGCAGGAGGTGGATCCTCTGTGCCAGAGAGGGATTGGCGTGGACCGTGCTAGTGGACCGGTTCTAAGTCACTACTGGTTTTCACCAGAGCCCGCCGCAAAGCGGGATGGTCTTGCTGCGGCGGTAGTGACCAGGTCGTATCCACTAGCAACGGCTCAACCTCTCTGACTGCTGAAGATAGGCGCGGTACAAGGGAGTAGACAGAAGCAAGGTCGGACGTAGCAGAAGGTCGGGGCAGGCAGCAAGGATCGTAGTCAGGGGCAACGGCAGGAGGTCTGGAACACGGGCTAGGAACAAACAAGGGAACGCTTTCACTAGGCACAAGTGCAACAAGATCCGGCCAGGGAGTGCAGGGGAAGTGAGGTATAAGTAGGGAGTGCACAGGTGGAAACTAATCAAGGTAATTGGGAAGATTGGGCCAGGCACCATCATTGGTGCACTGGCCCTTAAAATCGCAGAGACCCGGCGCGCGCGCGCCCTAGGGAGCGGGGCCGCGCGCGCCGGGACAGGACCGACGGAGAGCGAGTCAGGTACGGGGACCGGGGTGCGCATCGCGAGCGGGCGCCACCCGCATCGCGAATCGCATCCCGGCTGGAGGCGGTACCGCAGCGCACCCGGTCAGTGGATCTGACCGGGGCGCTGCAGCAACGAGGATGAGGCGAGCGCTCCGGGGAGGAACGGGGACCCGGAGCGCTCGGCGTAACAGTACCCCCCCCCCCCTTGGGTCTCCCCCTCTTCTTGGGGCCAAAGAACCTGAGGAGAAAAAACTAAATTTTTCCGTGATGAGGTCCGATGCACATTAGGAGAGGTTCCGTGCGGAAACGCACGAGACAGTCCAATCTTTCATTGTTAACACAATAGATGTAGAGGGGTCTGGCGAGACTGGTCACAGGGACGTAGAACCTGTTGATAAGAGAGGCCAAAAAAAAATTTCCTGCAGATCCGGAATCCAAGAAGACCATAGTAGAGAAGGAGAAGGTAGAGGCAGATATCCGCACAGGCACAGTAAGGCATGGAGAAGCAAAGTTGACATCAAGAACTGTGTCACCTTTGTGCGGAGTCAGCGTACGTCTTTCCAGGCGGGGAGGACGGATAGGACAATCCTTCAGGAAGTGTTCGGTACCGGCATAGTACAGGCAAAGATTCTCCATGCGGCGTCGTGTCCTCTCTTGAGGTGTCAAGCGAGACCGGTCAACTTGCATAGCCTCCGCGGCGGGAAGCACAGGAACGGATTGCAGAGGACCAGAGGAGAGAGGAGCCGGGGAGAAAAAACGCCTCGTGCGAACAAAGTCCATATCCAGGCGGAGCTCCAGACGCCATCCGGAAGAACGCATATCAATGCGAGTGGCAAGATGAATGAGTTCATGTAGGTTAGCAGGAGTCTCTCGTGCGGCCAGAACATCTTTAATGTTGCTGGATAGGCCTTTTTTAAAGGTCGCGCAGAGAACCTCACTATTCCAGGACAACTCGGAAGCAAGAGCACGGAACTGAATGGCGTACTCGCCAATGGAAGAAACACCCTGGGCCAGGTTCAGCAGGGCAGTCTCGGCAGAAGAAGCTCGGGCAGGCTCCTCGAAGACACCCCGGACCTCAGCGAAGAAGGACTGGACTGTGGCTGTGGCAGGATCATTGCGGTCCCCATCAAATTTGTCCGGCAGGGACAAGCAGGGGTTAGGAGCGGCCGGTTGCTGCGGAGGAGTTGCAGGAGCCGGCGGAGGAGATGGTTGTTGCAGCTGTAGCTGTGACTGAAGTTGCTGTATCTGCGGCTGCAGCTGCTGTATCTGTGACTGAAGATGCAGTGTCATGGAGGTCAAGTATGCCAGCTGTTGATTTCGTTGGGCGATCTTTAGGGCTTGCTGGGCGACCAGTGTAGGGAGGTCGGCGACAACTGGCAGAGGAACTTCAGCGGGATCCATGGCCGGATCTACTGTCACGATGCCGGCTGGCAGGAGGTGGATCCTCTGTGCCAGAGAGGGATTGGCGTGGACCGTGCTAGTGGACCGGTTCTAAGTCACTACTGGTTTTCACCAGAGCCCGCCGCAAAGCGGGATGGTCTTGCTGCGGCGGTAGTGACCAGGTCGTATCCACTAGCAACGGCTCAACCTCTCTGACTGCTGAAGATAGGCGCGGTACAAGGGAGTAGACAGAAGCAAGGTCGGACGTAGCAGAAGGTCGGGGCAGGCAGCAAGGATCGTAGTCAGGGGCAACGGCAGGAGGTCTGGAACACGGGCTAGGAACAAACAAGGGAACGCTTTCACTAGGCACAAGTGCAACAAGATCCGGCCAGGGAGTGCAAGGGAAGTGAGGTATAAGTAGGGAGTGCACAGGTGTATATAGGGGACAGGACCGCCGGGACAGGACCGACGGAGAGCGAGTCAGGTACGGGGACCGGGGTGCGCATCGCGAGCGGGCGCCACCCACATCGCGAATCGCATCCCGGCTGGAGGCGGTACCGCAGCGCACCCGGTCAGTGGATCTGACCGGGGCGCTGCAGCAACGAGGATGAGGCGAGCGCTCCGGGGAGGAACGGGGACCCGGAGCGCTCGGCGTAACAAGCAGTATTATAGTAGTTATATTCTTGTATATAGTTATATTCTTGTATGTAGAAGCAGTATTATAGTAGTTATATTCTTGTATATAGGAGCAGTATTATAGTAGTTATATTCTTGTATATTGGAGCATTATTATAGTAGTTATATTCTTGTATATAGGCGTAGTATTATAGTAGTTTTTTTTTGTATATAGGAGCAGTATTATAGTAGTTATATTCTTGTATATAGGAGGCAGTATTATAGTAGATATATTCTTGTATATAGGAGCAGTATTATAGTAGTTATATTCTTGTATATAGGAGCAGTATTATAGTAGTTATATTCTTGTATATAGTAGCAGTATTATAGTAGTTATATTCTTGTATATAGGAGCAGTATTATAGTTGTTATATTCTTGTATATAGGAGCAGTATTATAGTAGTTATATTCTTGTATATAGGAGCAGTATTATAGTAGTTATATTCTTGTATATAGGAGCAGTATTATAGTAGTTATATTCTTGTATATTGGAGATAGTATTATAGTAATTATATTCTTGTATATAGGAGTAATATTATAGTAGTTATATTCTTGTATATAGGAGTGTCACGATTCGGCTGGCAGGAGGTGGATCCTCTGTGCCAGAGAGGGATTGGCGTGGACCGTGCTGGTGGACCGGTTCTAAGTTGCTACTGGTATTCACCAGAGCCCGCCGCAAAGCGGGATGGTCTTGCAGCGGCGGTAGCAACCAGGTCATATCCACTAGCAACGGCTCAACCTCTCTGACTGCTGAAGATAGGCGCGGTACAAGGGAGTAGACAAGAGCAAGGTCGGACGTAGCAGAAGGTCGGGGCAGGCAGCAAGGATCGTAGTCAGGGGCAACAGCAGGAGGTCTGGAACACTGGCTAGGAACACACAAGGAGACGCTTTCACTGGCACAATGGCAACAAGATCCGGCGAGGGAGTGCAGGGGAAGTGAGGTATAAATAGGGAGTGCACAGGTGAACACACTAATTAAGCCAACTGGGCCAATCAGCGGCGCAGTGGCCCTTTAAATCGCAGAGACCCGGCGCACGCGCGCCCTAAGGAGCGGGGCCGCGCGCGCCGGGATAGGACCGACGGAGAGCGAGTCAGGTACGGGAGCCGGGGTGCGCATCGCGAGCGGACGCCACCCGCATCGCGAATCGCATCCCGGCTGGGAGAGGTATCGCAGCGCACCCGGTCAGCAGGTCTGACCGGGGCGCTGCAATTGCGAGGATGTTGCGAGCGCTCCGGGGAGGAGCGGGGACCCGGAGCGCTCGGCGTAACAGTACCCCCCCCCCTTGGGTCTCCCCCTCTTCTTGGAGCCTGAGAACCTGAGGACCAGACTTTTGTCTAGGATGTTGTCCTCAGGTTCCCAGGATCTCTCTTCTGGACCACAGCCCTCCCAATCTACCAAAAAAAATCTTTTTCCTCTGACCGTCTTGGAGGCCAGTATCTCCTTCACGGAGAAGATGTCAGAAGAACCGGAAACAGGAGTTGGAGAAACAAGTTTGGGAGAGAAACGGTTGATGATGAGTGGTTTAAGGAGAGAAACATGGAAGGCATTGGGAATACGAAGAGAAGGAGGAAGAAGGAGTTTGTAAGAGACAGGATTAATCTGGCACAAGACTTTGAAAGGACCAAGATAGCGTGGTCCCAGTTTGTAACTGGGGACACGAAAGCGGACATATTTAGCGGAGAGCCATACCTTGTCTCCGGGAGCAAAAATGGGGGGAGTTCTTCTTTTCTTATCGGCAAACCTTTTCATGCGGGATGAAGCCTGTAAAAGAGAATTTTGGGTCTCTTTCCATATGGTGGAAAGATCACGAGTCACTTCATCCACAGCGGGCAAACCAGAGGGCAAGGGAGTAGGGAGGGGGGGAAGAGGGTGACGGCCGTACACCACGAAAAATGGGGACTTAGCAGAAGATTCAGAGACTCTGAAGTTGTATGAGAATTCGGCCCATGGTAGAAGATCTGCCCAGTCATCCTGGCGGGAGGAAACAAAATGCCGTAAATAGTCACCCAGGACCTGGTTTATTCTTTCTACTTGCCCATTGGATTGGGGATGATAAGAAGAAGAGAAGTTTAATTTAATCTTGAGCTGTTTACAGAGGGCCCTCCAGAATTTAGACACGAATTGGACGCCTCTATCCGAGACGATCTGCGTGGGCAAACCGTGAAGACGAAAAATGTGTACAAAAAATTGTTTTGCCAACTGAGGCGCTGAAGGAAGACCAGGAAGAGGAATAAAATGTGCCATCTTGGAAAATCGATCAACGACCACCCAAACAACAGTGTTGCCACGGGATGGGGGTAAGTCTGTAATAAAGTCCATACCAATCAGTGACCAAGGCTGTTCGGGGACAGGCAGAGGATGAAGGAGACCAGCAGGCTTCTGGCGAGGAGTCTTATCCCGGGCACAGACAGTACAGGCCCGCACAAAATCAACAACATCCGTCTCCAGAGTCGGCCACCAATAGAAACGAGAGATGAGTTGCAAGGACTTTTTGATGCCCGCATGGCCTGCGAGGTGGGAGGAGTGACCCCATTTGAGAATCCCGAGACGTTGGCGTGGAGAAACAAAGTTCTTCCCTGGAGGGGTTTGCCTGATGGAGGCTGGAGAAGTGGAGATCAGACAGTCAGGAGGAATGATGTGTTGCGGAGAGACCTCTACTTCCGAGGCATCCGAGGAACGAGAGAGGGCATCGGCCCTAATGTTCTTGTCGGCAGGGCGAAAATGAATTTCAAAGTTAAAACGGGCAAAGAACAACGACCACCTGGCCTGGCGAGGGTTCAGCCGTTGGGCAGACTGGAGATAGGAGAGATTCTTGTGATCGGTGTAAATGATAACTGGAAATTTTGATCCCTCCAGCAGATGCCTCCATTCCTCAAGTGCCAATTTAATGGCCAGTAGTTCTCGATCCCCGATGGAGTAGTTTCTCTCCGCCGGAGAGAAGGTCCTAGAAAAAAAACCACAAGTAACAGCATGCCCGCAAGAATTTTTTTGTAGAAGGACCGCTCCAGCTCCCACTGAGGAGGCATCTACCTCCAATAGGAAGGGTTTAGATGGGTCAGGTCTGGAGAGCACGGGAGCAGAAGAAAAGGCAGACTTGAGCCGTTTAAATGCGTCTTCCGCTTGGGGAGACCAGGACTTGGGATTGGCATTTTTCTTGGTTAAAGCCACGATAGGAGCCACAATAGTGGAAAAGTGTGGAATAAATTGTCTGTAATAATTGGCGAACCCCAAAAAACGTTGGATAGCACGGAGTCCGGAGGGGCGTGGCCAATCTAAGACGGCAGAGAGTTTATCCGGGTCCATTTGTAATCCCTGGCCAGAGACCAAGTATCCTAGGAAAGGAAGAGATTGACATTCAAACAGACATTTCTCCATTTTGGCATAAAGTTGATTGTCTCGAAGTCTCTGAAGAACCATGCGGACATGCTGGCGGTGTTCTTCTAAGTTGGCAGAAAAAATCAGAATTTCGTCCAGATACACAACAACACAGGAATATAAGAGATCACGAAAAATTTCATTAACAAAGTCTTGGAAGACGGCAAGGGCGTTGCACAGGCCAAAGGGCATGACCAGATACTCAAAGTGTCCATCTCTGGTGTTAAATGCAGTCTTCCATTCGTCCCCCTCCCTGATGCGGATGAGATTATAAGCACCTCTTAAGTCCAGTTTGGTAAAGATGTGGGCACCTTGAAGGCGATCAAAGAGTTCTGAGATAAGAGGTAGGGGGTAGCGGTTCTTTACCGTGATTTTATTAAGTCCGCGGTAATCAATGCAAGGACGTAGGGAGTCATCTTTTTTGGACACAAAAAAAAATCCAGCTCCGGCAGGAGAGGAGGATTTGCGGATAAACCCCTTTTTTAAATTTTCCTGGATGTATTCAGACATAGCAAAAGTCTCTGGAGCGGACAGAGGGTAAATTCTGCCCCGGGGTGGAGTAGTGCCCGGGAGGAGGTCAATAGGACAGTCATAAGGCCTGTGAGGGGGTAAAGTCTCAGCTTGCTTTTTGCAAAATACGTCAGCATAGTCCATATAAGCCTTAGGGAGACCGGTTACAGGGGGAACCACAGGGTCACAGCAGGGAGTACTGGGAACCGGTTTAAGACAGTCCTTGAAACAAGAAGTACCCCACCTCTTGATCTCTCCTGTGGACCAATCAAGGGTTGGGGAATGGCGTTGAAGCCACGGTAATCCAAGGAGAATTTCGGAAGTGCAATTGGAGAGGACCAAAAACTCAATTTTTTCGTGATGAGGTCCGATGCACATTAGGAGGAGTTCCGTGCGGTAACGCACGGTACAGTCCAATCTTTCATTGTTAACACAATTGATGTAGAGGGGTCTGGCGAGACTGGTCACCGGGATGTTGAACCTGTTGATGAGAGAGGCCAAAATAAAATTTCCTGCAGATCCGGAATCCAAGAAGGCCATAGTAGAGAAGGAGAAGGTAGAGGCAGATATCAGCACAGGCACAGTAAGACGTGGAGAAGCAGAGTTGACATCAAGGACTGTCTCACCTTTGTGCGGAGTCAGCGTACGTTTTTCCAGGTGGGGAGGACGGATAGGACAATCCTTCAGGAAGTGTTCGGTACCGGCACAGTACAGGCACAGATTCTCCATGCGGCGTCGTGTCCTCTCTTGAGGTGTCAAGCGAGACCGGTCAACTTGCATAGCCTCCATGGCGGGAGGCACAGGAACGGATTGCAGAGGACCAGAGGAGAGAGGAGCCGGGGAGAAAAAACGCCTCGTGCGAACAAAGTCCATATCCTGGCGGAGCTCCTGACGCCTTTCGGAAAAACGCATGTCAATGCGAGTGGCTAGATGAATAAGTTCATGCAGGTTAGCAGGAATTTCTCGTGCGGCCAGAACATCTTTAATGTTGCTGGATAGGCCTTTTTGAAAGGTCGCGCAGAGGGCCTCATTATTCCAGGATAATTCGGAGGCAAGAGTACGGAATTGGATGGCGTACTCGCCAACGGAAGAATTACCCTGGACCAGGTTCAGCAGGGCAGTCTCAGCAGAAGAGGCTCGGGCAGGTTCCTCAAAGACACTTCGAATCTCCGTGAAGAAGGAGTGTACAGAGGCAGTGACAGGGTCATTGCGGTCCCAGAGCGGTGTGGCCCATGACAGAGCTTTCCCAGACAGAAGGCTGACTACGAAAGCCACCTTAGACCTTTCAGTAGGAAACTGGTCCGACATCATCTCCAAGTGCAGGGAACATTGTGAAAGAAAGCCACGGCAAAACTTAGAGTCCCCATCAAATTTGTCCGGCAAGGATAGTCGTAGGCCGGAAGCGGCCACTCGCTGCGGAGGAGGTGCAGGAGCTGGCGGAGGAGATGATTGCTGAAGCTGTGGTAGTAGCTGCTGTAGCATCACGGTCAGTTGAGACAGCTGGTGGCCTTGTTGCGCTATCTGTTGCGACTGCTGGGCGACCACCGTGGTGAGGTCGGCGACAACTGGCAGTGGAACTTCAGCGGGATCCATGGCCGGATCTACTGTCACGATTCGGCTGGCAGGAGGTGGATCCTCTGTGCCAGAGAGGGATTGGCGTGGACCGTGCTGGTGGACCGGTTCTAAGTTGCTACTGGTATTCACCAGAGCCTGCCGCAAAGCGGGATGGTCTTGCAGCGGCGGTAGCAACCAGGTCGTATCCACTAGCAACGGCTCAACCTCTCTGACTGCTGAAGATAGGCGCGGTACAAGGGAGTAGACAAGAGCAAGGTCGGACGTAGCAGAAGGTCGGGGCAGGCAGCAAGGATCGTAGTCAGGGGCAACGGCAGGAGGTCTGGAACACTGGCTAGGAACACACAAGGAGACGCTTTCACTGGCACAATGGCAACAAGATCCGGCGAGGGAGTGCAGGGGAAGTGAGGTATAAATAGGGAGTGCACAGGTGAACACACTAATTAAGCCAACTGGGCCAATCAACGGCGCAGTGGCCCTTTAAATCGCAGAGACCCGGCGCGCGCGCGCCCTAAGGAGCGGGGCCGCGCGCGCCGGGACAGGACCGACGGAGAGCGAGTCAGGTACGGGAGCCGGGGTGCGCATCGCGAGCGGACGCCACCCGCATCGCGAATCGCATCCCGGCTGGGAGAGGTATCGCAGCGCACCCGGTCAGCAGGTCTGACCGGGGCGCTGCAATTGCGAGGATGTTGCGAGCGCTCCGGGGAGGAGCGGGGACCCGGAGCGCTCGGCGTAACAAGGAGCAGTATTATAGTAGTTATATTCTTGTATATAGGAGCAGTATTATAGTACTTATATTCTTGTATATAGGAGCAGTATTATAGTAGTTATATTCTTGTATATAGGAGGCGGTATTATAGTAGTTATATTCTTGTATATAAGAGCAGTATTATAGTAGTTATATTCATGTATATAGGAGCAGTATTATTGTAGTTATATTCTTGTATATAGGAGCAGTATTATAGTAGTTATATTCTTGTATATAGGAGCAGTTGTATAGTAATTATATTCTTGTATATAGGAGGCGGTATTATAGTAGTTATATTCTTGTATATATAGGAGCAGTATTATAGTAGTTATATTCTTGTATATAGGAGTGGTATTATAGTAGATATATTCTTGTATATAGGAGCAGTATTATAGTAGTTATATTCTTGTATATAGGAGCAGTATTATAGTAGTTATATTCTTGTATATAGGAGGCAGTATTATAGTAGTTATATTCTTGTAAATAGGAGCAGTATTATAGTAGTTATATTCTTGTATATAGGAGCAGTATTATAGTGGTTATATTCTTGTATATAGGGGGCAGTATAATAGTAGTTATATTCTTGTATATACGGGGCAGTATTATAGTAGTTATATTCTTGTATATAGGAGAAGTATTATAGTAGTTATATTCTTGTATATAGGAGCAGTATTATAGTAGATATATTCTTGTATATAGGAGCAGTATTATAGTAGTTATATTCTTGTATATAGGAGCAGTATTATAGTAGATATATTCTTGTATATAGGAGCAGTATTATAGTAGTTATATTCTTAGGTACAACAGGTGCGGCACAGCTCACTCGATCGCCCCTCCCGCTCACGGACCGGACCGGACCTCAGTCCATATAATAGTAGAAAGAAATGGAATTGTCCAGAGCAGGATGTCAAGCAATGCAATATTTATTCAGCGGTAACTGTGGGTGATGACAAGGTGACGCGTTTCAGCTGCACTCAGCAGCCTTAGTCATACAAAACAATAGTGCAAATGGCTTGCTTATATGGGGGTGGAAAAGTTGGGTCCGCCCTGATGGGAGTATTCACAGGGCTTAACCCATTATTCACCTCCATCCAGCAAGTATAGTACATATAGTAAAAAACGCACATATAATGTGAACAATAGTCAACGTATAAAAACGCTTGAATTACAAGCAATGATGTAGAAAAAGACATACGTTAATACTAAAAATACAAGAACAAATTACAAAATGTCAGATAACATATATACATGTGCGATCCCAAAATGAAAAAGGAAAAAAGGGAGAATTTCCAAAGTAGAAAAATCTATATAAATTACCCTATATAATATCATATGAATCTAAATGAATTCAAGTAACCTATATGGCTGTATATACTACCATAGGACATGAAAGACATAATTTTAAAAAAAAATTTTTGTTTCTTTTTTATGTTTTTTATATTCCAATTATATAATAGGATCGCAAATGGATATACGGACTAATATGGAACAATAGAATTGTCTCAAACATATCCCCACATGTGGTATAAATATTGTTTAATACTCAGTTATATATGTGCTACTAATTATCAATTGTCATATGTGCGGGAAATGATTGTGGGAAAAAGAATTTATTTATATATAAAAATGAAATTCCCCCCAAACTCCAAGGAAAACCAAAAATTTCTAGTTTTATACACGGACAACAGCAGATCAGTAATGGAGAATGACATCTTGTCTTAAGTTTAAGCCAAGGGGACACCTAGTTTGAAGTTTAATGATCCAGAAGACTTCTCTATCCAATAATTTTTGCTTGATATTGCCTCCTCTAATATTATTGGTGACCCTCTCAATCCCCTGGAGGCTGAGACCAGAAAAATCACCCTCATGCTTTTCGGCAAAATGCTTACTAACCATGGAAAGATGTCGGGTCTGGAAATGGGGGATGTCCGACAGGTGTTTTCTGGTCCTAGCCTTCAGGGGATTGGAGGTGCACCCCACATACTGTAATTGGCAGATGTTACATGTCATTAAATAAACCACATGACTCGTGTTGCAATTAATGTATTCTGACATACCAAATGTTTCTCCAGTTACTGTGGACATAAAGGTTTTGGAATTCTTCATGATTTTACAACAAATACACTTAAGATGTCCACATTTGAAATTGCCCTTGGTATTCAGCCAGGTTGGTTTCTTAATCTCACCAGAAATGAACAAGCTCGGGGAAACACATTGGCCAATGGTTTTGGCCCTCCGTGACACAAATTTATACCCATGTTCAAAAATTTTTATATATTGGCTATCATTAGCTACCATTGGTAAATATTTCTCAATTATTTTACATATTGGTTTGAAATCTTGGCTATAATTTGTGGAAAAAACAAGGGGTTTTGCTTCACTATTGTTTTTAGGAACTTGGGATAATGGCTTTTTAATGCCATATACCAAGTCAGACCTATTTTTTCTCCTAGCAATGTCCTTGGCTCGGTTTAATGACCAAGTCTGATAACCTCTTTGACTCAGCCTCACTGATATATCTTCCGCTTCCTTTTCAAACAGCTCCAATGTGGAGTTATTCCTCCTGGCTCTAATCATTTCTCCTACCGGGAGATTCTTGACCACATGTGGTGGGTGGCACGATGCTGCCTGCAGAATCGAATTGGTAGCCAATTCTTTACGGTATGTGGAAGTGGTGACCCTATAGTTCAAAGGATCACCCCTCAATGTCAGATTCAAAAAACTAACCTCATGTTCCTCACTATGAAGTGTGAATCTGAGGTTACAAGGATTCTGATTGAGGTACAGGCCAAACTGCTGCATGGTCGGCATAGACGACCCCCCGATAAACAGGAGGTCGTCTATATACCGACCATACCACAGGATGTGCTCCCCAAATGGATTGTCATGTGAGAAAAGAAAATTTCTTTCCCACCAACACATGTATATGTTTGCCAATGAAGGCGAGAATTTAGCACCCATAGATGCTCCGGTGATCTGCAGAAAATAATCTCCATCAAACATAAAAAAATTGTGGGTAAGTAAATATTCCACCACCAATATAATGAAATTCTGCAGGTCACCGGAGTATGGGGCATAAATGGACAGAAACCATCTCAGGGCAATCAGTGCCTCCTTGTGGGGAATCACGGAATATAGAGCGGTGACGTCAGCTGTTATCCATCTCATCCCGGGTTCCCACCGGATGTTGTCCATGGCAACCAGGACATCCCTGGTGTCTTGGAGGAAACCCGGGATGAGAGGGACCAACGGCTGAAGTCTGGAATCGACCCACTCACAGAGTCTCTCATTGAGAGAGCCAATCCCCGCTACAATAGGACGCATCTGGGGAGGAAATGTGTTCTTATGGATTTTAGGGAGCGAATGAAAAATTGCCATGACGGGATTAGTTATTTTAATATAATCTGCCTCCTTGGACGTGAAATGACCATCTTTTACTCCCAAATCTACCAGATTGTATAATGCCAATTTGAATTGTGGTGTTGGATTCATTTTTTATATTCTATATGTATTTATATCCGACAAAATATCCATATTAAGTTTTCTATATAATTTAGAATCCAATACCAAAACATAATTATTGGATAGAGAAGTCTTCTGGATCATTAAACTTCAAACTAGGTGTCCCCTTGGCTTAAACTTAAGACAAGATGTCATTCTCCATTACTGATCTGCTGTTGTCCGTGTATAAAACTAGAAATTTTTGGTTTTCCTTGGAGTTTGGGGGGAATTTCATTTTTATATATAAATAAATTCTTTTTCCCACAATCATTTCCCGCACATATGACAATTGATAATTAGTAGCACATATATAACTGAGTATTAAACAATATTTATACCACATGTGGGGATATGTTTGAGACAATTCTATTGTTCCATATTAGTCCGTATATCCATTTGCGATCCTATTATATAATTGGAATATAAAAAACATAAAAAAGAAACAAAACATTTTTTTTAAAATTATGTCTTTCATGTCCTATGGTAGTATATACAGCCATATAGGTTACTTGAATTCATTTAGATTCATATGATATTATATAGGGTAATTTATATAGATTTTTCTACTTTGGAAATTCTCCCTTTTTTCCTTTTTCATTTTGGGATCGCACATGTATATATGTTATCTGACATTTTGTAATTTGTTCTTGTATTTTTAGTATTAACGTATGTCTTTTTCTACATCATTGCTTGTAATTCAAGCGTTTTTATACGTTGACTATTGTTCACATTATATGTGCGTTTTTTACTATATGTACTATACTTGCTGGATGGAGGTGAATAATGGGTTAAGCCCTGTGAATACTCCCATCAGGGCGGACCCAACTTTTCCACCCCCATATAAGCAAGCCATTTGCACTATTGTTTTGTATGACTAAGGCTGCTGAGTGCAGCTGAAACGCGTCACCTTGTCATCACCCACAGTTACCGCTGAATAAATATTGCATTGCTTGACATCCTGCTCTGGACAATTCCATTTCTTTCTAGTTATATTCTTGTATATAGGAGCAGTATTATAGTAGTTATATTCTTGTATATAGGAGGCAGTATTATAGTAGTTATATTCTTGTAAATAGGAGCAGTATTATAGTAGTTATATTCTTGTATATAGGAGCAGTATTATAGTGGTTATATTCTTGTATATAGGGGGCAGTATAATAGTAGTTATATTCTTGTATATAGGGGGCAGTATTATAGTAGTTATATTCTTGTATATAGGAGAAGTATTATAGTAGTTATATTCTTGTATATAGGAGCAGTATTATAGTAGATATATTCTTGTATATAGGAGCAGTATTATAGTAGTTATATTCTTGTATATAGGAGCAGTATTATAGTAGTTATATTCTTGTATATAGGAGCAGTATTATAGTAGTTATATTTTTGTATATAGGAGCAGTATTATAGTAGTTATATTCTTGTATATGGGAGCAGTATTATAGTAGTTATATTCTTGTATATAGGAGCAGTATTATAGTAGTTATATTCTTGTATATAGGAGGCGGTATTATAGTAGTTATATTCTTGTATATGGGAGCAGTATTATAGTAGTTATATTCTTGTATATAGGAGCAGTATTATAGTAGTTATATTCTTGTATATAGGAGGCGGTATTATAGTAGTTATATTCTTGTATATAGGAGCAGTATTATAGTAGTTATATTCTTTTATATAGGAGGCGGTATTATAGTAGTTATATTCTTGTTTATGTTTTTACACAGTTATGTCTGATGTAAAATTCAAGGATTTGTTTATAAAAATGAATTTGCTATATAAATACCAAGTAAGTTTTACAATGTATCAGTATTTCCTTCAGATGTTCCCTGCCCCCTCATTTCTCAGAAGACATATTGACATCTTCTTTCCAGTACTTGCTCAGAATTGCAGTCTTCTAGCATAATGTCCAAGCAGAATGTGATCTATTTATGCCATAATCTGAGAATATAAAACATGACTTTTTCTATGGTTTTTAACTAGTAAACAGCGGCTGAGTATAGTGATAGAAGTGAGTATGTTTGCAGGATAAATAAAGGCTTCTTCAACCTTGAAAAGTGAATATTATGTTTCTGTGCTGCAGAAGGCCCCATAATTCATTGGTGCTGCGGGCGGAGAGAGATGAAGGGCTCCGAGCGGCTGCAGAAGAACAATAGTGTTAGAGGAGCTGTATATACCAGGGGAATACTTCACAGCAGTCTCCAGCGTATAATATACTGGGGATTTACACACTGGATCAAAATCTACAGGAAATAGACATTTATTTCTAGATTATTTATATAAATACTACATTATATAATTATATTATTACTTATTATCACTATAATTACATACAGCCTATCCATCACTAGAGATCAGCGGTGACATCACTGAGAATACAGCCTATCCATCACTAGAGATCAGCGGTGACATCACTGAGAATACAGCCTATCCATTCACTAGAGATCAGCGGTGACATCACTGAGAATACAGCCTATCAATCACTAGAGATCAGCGGTGACATCACTGAGAATACAGCCTATCCATCACTAGAGATCAGCGGTGACATCACTGAGAATAGAGCCTATCCATTCACTAGAGATCAGCGTGACATCACTAGAGATCAGCGGTGACATCACTGAGAATACAGCCTATCCATCACTAGAGATCAGCAGTGACATCACTGAGAATACATCCTATCCATTACTAGAGATCAGCGGTGACATCACTGAGAATACAGCCTATCCATCACTAGAGATCAGTGGTGACATCACTGAGAATACAGCCTATCCATCAGTAGAGATCAGCAGTGACATCACTGAGAATACAGCATATCCATTCACTAGAGATCAGCGGTGACATCACTGAGAATACATCCTATCCATTCACTAGAGATCAGCGGTGACATCACTGAGAATACAGCCTATCCATCACTAGAGATCAGCGGTGACATCACTGAGAATACAGCCTATCCATCACTAGAGATCAGCGGTGACATCACTGAGAATATATCCTATGCATCACTAGAGATCAGCGGTGACATCACTGAGAATACAGCCTATCCATTCACTAGAGATCAGCGGTGACATCACTGAGAATACAGCCTATCCATCACTAGAGATCAGCGGTGACATCACTGAGAATACAGCCTATCCATTCACTAGAGATCAGCAGTGACATCACTGAGAATACAGCATATCCATTCACTAGAGATCAGCGGTGACATCACTGAGAATACAGCCTATCCATCACTAGAGATCAGCGGTGACATCACTGAGAATACAGCCTATCCATTCACTAGAGATCAGTGGTGACATCACTGAGAATACAGCCTATCCATCACTAGAGATCAGTGGTGACATCACTGAGAATACAGCCTATCCATCACTAGAGATCAGCGGTGACATCACTGAGAATACAGCCTATCCATCACTAGAGATCAGTGGTGACATCACTGAGAATACAGCCTATCCATTCACTAGAGATCAGCGGTGACATCACTGAGAATACAGCCTATCAATCACTAGAGATCAGCGGTGACATCACAGAATACAGCCTATCCATCACTAGAGATCAGCGGTGACATCACTGAGAATACAGCCTATCCATCACTAGAGATCAGCGGTGACATCACTGAGAATACAGCCTATCCATCACTAGAGATCATCGGTGACATCACTGAGAATACAGCATATCCATTCACTAGAGATCAGTGGTGACATCACTGAGAATACAGCCTATCCATCACTAGAGATCAGTGGTGACATCACTGAGAATACAGCCTATCCATCACTAGAGATCAGCGGTGACATCACTGAGAATACAGCCTATCCATTCACTAGAGATCAGCGGTGACATCACTGAGAATACAGCCTATCCATCACTAGAGATCAGCGGTGACATCACTGAGAATACAGCCTATCCATCACTAGAGATCAGCGGTGACATCACTGAGAATACAGCCTATCCATCACTAGAGATCAGCGGTGACATCACTGAGAATAGAGCCTATCCATCACTAGAGATCAGCGGTGACATCACTGAGAATACAGCCTATCCATCACTAGAGATCAGCGGGGACATCACTGAGAATACAGCCTATCCATTCACTAGAGATCAGCGGTGACATCACTGAGAATACAGCCTATCCATCACTAGAGATCAGCGGTGACATCACTGAGAATACAGCCTATCCATCACTAGAGATCAGTGGTGACATCACTGAGAATACAGCCTATCCATCTCTAGAGATCAGTGGTGACATCACTGAGAATACAGCCTATCCATCACTAGAGATCAGCGGTGACATCACTGAGAATACAGCCTATCCATCACTAGAGATCAGTGGTGACATCACTGAGAATACAGCCTATCCATCACTAGAGATCAGCGGTGACATCACTGAGAATACAGCCTATCCATCACTAGAGATCAGTGGTGACATCACTGAGAATACATCCTATCCATCACTAGAGATCAGCGGTGACATCACTGAGAATACAGCATATCCATTCACTAGAGATCAGCGGTGACATCACTGAGAATACAGCCTATCCATCACTAGAGATCAGCGGTGACATCACTGAGAATACAGCCTATCCATCACTAGAGATCAGCGGTGACATCACTGAGAATACAGCATATCCATTCACTAGAGATCAGTGGTGACATCACTGAGAATACAGCCTATCCATCACTAGAGATCAGTGGTGACATCACTGAGAATACAGCCTATCCATCACTAGAGATCAGCGGTGACTTCACTGAGAATACAGCCTATCCATTCACTAGAGATCAGCGGTGACATCACTGAGAATACAGCCTATCCATCACTAGAGATCAGCGGTGACATCACTGAGAATACAGCCTATCCATCACTAGAGATCAGCGGTGACATCACTGAGAATACAGCCTATCCATCACTAGAGATCAGCGGTGACATCACTGAGAATACAGCCTATCCATCACTAGAGATCAGCGGTGACATCACTAAGAATACATCCTATCCATCACTAGAGATCAGCGGTGACATTACTGAGAATACAGCCTATCCATCACTAGAGATCAGTGGTGACATCACTGAGAATACAGCCTATCCATCACTAGAGATCAGCGGTGACATCACTGAGAATACAGCCTATCCATCACTAGAGATCAGCGGTGACATCACTGAGAATACAGCCTATCCATCACTAGAGATCAGCGGTGACATCACTGAGAATACAGCCTATCCATCACTAGAGATCAGCGGTGACATCACTGAGAATACAGCCTATCCATTCACTAGAGATCAGCAGTGACATCACTTAGAATACAGCCTATCCATCACTAGAGATCAGCGGTGACATCACTGAGAATACAGCCTATCCATCACTAGAGATCAGCGGTGACATCACTGAGAATACAGTCTATCCATCACTAGAGATCAGCGTTGAAATCACTGAGAATACAGCCTATCCATTAAATAGAGATCAGTGATGACATCACTGAGAATACAACCTATCCATCACTAGAGATCAGCGGTGACATCACTGAGAATACATCCTATCCATCACTAGAGATCAGCAGTGACATCACTGAGAATACAGCCTATCCATCACTAGAGATCAGCGGTGACATCACTGAGAATACAGCCTATCCATCACTAGAGATCAGCGGTGACATCACTGAGAATACAGCCTATCCATTAAATAGAGATCAGCGGTGACATCACTGAGAATACAGCCTAAACATTTACTAGAGATCAGCGGTGACATCACTGAGAATACAGCCTATCCATCACTAGAGATCAGCGGTGACATCACTGAGAATACAGCCTATCCATCACTAGAAATCAGCGGTGACATCACTGAGAATACAGCCTATCCATCACTAGAGATCAGCGGTGACATCACTGAGAATACAGCCTATCCATCACTAGAGATCAGCGGTGACATCACTGAGAATACAGCCTATCCATTCACTAGAGATCAGTGGTGACATCCCTCAGAATATAGCCTATCCATCACTAGAGATCAGCGGTGACATCACTGAGAAGACAGCCTATCCATTCACTAGAGATCAGCAGTGACATCACTTAGAATACAGCCTATCCATCACTAGAGATCAGCGGTGAAATAACTGCAAATACAGCATATCCATTCACTAGAGATCAACGGTGACATCACTGAGAATACAGCCTATCCATCACTAGAGATCAGCGGTGTCATCACTGAGAATACAGCCTATCCATCACTAGAGATCAGTGGTGACATCACTGAGAATACAGCCTATCCATCACTAGAGATCAGCGGTGACATCATAGAATACATCCTATCCATCACTAGAGATCAGCAGTGACATCACTGAGAATACAGCCTATCCATCACTAGAGATCAGCCGTGACATCACTGAGAATACAGCCTATCCATCACTATAGATCAACAGTGACATCACTGAGAATACAGCCTATCCATTCACTAGAGATCAGCGGTGACATCACTGAGAATACAGCCTATCCATCACTAGAGATCAGCAGTGACATCACTGAGAATACAGCCTATCCATTCACTAGAAATCAGCGGTGACACCACTTAGAATACAGCCTATCCATCACTAGAGATCAGCGGTGACATCACTGAGAATACAGCCTATCCATCACTAGAGATTAGCGGTGACATCACTGAGAATACAGCCTATCCATCACTAGAGATCAGCGGTGACATCACTGAGAATACAGCCTATCCATCACTAGAGATCAGCGGTGACATCACTGAGAATACAGCCTATCCATCACTAGAGATCAGCGGTGACATCACTGAGAATACAGCCTATCCATCACTAGAGATCAGCGGTGACATCACTGAGAATACAGCCTATCCATCACTAGAGATTAGCGGTGACATCACTGAGAATACAGCCTATCCATCACTAGAAATCAGCGGTGACATCACTGAGAATACAGCCTATCCATCACTAGAGATCAGCGGTGACATCACTGAGAATACAGCCTATCCATCACTAGAGATCAGCGGTGACATCACTGAGAATACAGCCTATCCATTCACTAGAGATCAGTGGTGACATCCCTCAGAATATAGCCTATCCATCACTAGAGATCAGCGGTGACATCACTGAGAAGACAGCCTATCCATTCACTAGAGATCAGCAGTGACATCACTTAGAATACAGCCTATCCATCACTAGAGATCAGCGGTGAAATAACTGCAAATACAGCATATCCATTCACTAGAGATCAACGGTGACATCACTGAGAATACAGCCTATCCATCACTAGAGATCAGCGGTGACATCACTGAGAATACAGCCTATCCATCACTAGAGATCAGTGGTGACATCACTGAGAATACAGCCTATATATCACTAGAGATCTGCGGTGACATCACTGAGAATACAGCCTATCCATCACTAGAGATGAGCGGTGACATCAATGAGAATACATCCTATCCATCACTAGAGATCAGCAGTGACATCACTGAGAATACAGCCTATCCATCACTAGAGATCAGCCGTGACATCACTGAGAATACAGCCTATCCATCACTAGAGATCAGCAGTGACATCACTGAGAATACAGCCTATCCATTCACTAGAGATCAGCGGTGACATCACTGAGAATACAGCCTATCCATCACTAGAGATGAGCGGTGACATCAATGAGAATACATCCTATCCATCACTAGAGATCAGCAGTGACATCACTGAGAATACAGCCTATCCATCACTAGAGATCAGCCGTGACATCACTGAGAATACAGCCTATCCATCACTAGAGATCAGCAGTGACATCACTGAGAATACAGCCTATCCATTCACTAGAGATCAGCGGTGACATCACTGAGAATACAGCCTATCCATCACTAGAGATCAGCAGTGACATCACTGAGAATACAGCCTATCCATTCACTAGAAATCAGCGGTGACACCACTTAGAATACAGCCTATCCATCACTAGAGATCAGCGGTGACATCACTGAGAATACAGCCTATCCATCACTAGAGATTAGCGGTGACATCACTGAGAATACAGCCTATCCATCACTAGAGATCAGCGGTGACATCACTGATAATACAGCCTATCCATTCACTAGAGATCAGCAGTGACATCACTGAGAATACAGCCTATCCATCACTAGAGATCAGCGGTGACATCACTGAGAATACAGCCTATCCATCACTAGAGATCAGCGGTGACATCACTGAGAATACAGCCTATCCATCACTAGAGATCAGCGGTGACATCACTGAGAATACAGCCTATCCATCACTAGAGATCAGCGGTGACATCACTGAGAATACAGCCTATCCATCACTAGAGATCAGCGGTGACATCACTGAGAATACAGCCTATCCATCACTAGAGATCAGCGGTGACATCACTGAGAATACAGCCTATCCATCACTAGAGATCAGCGGTGACATCACTGAGAATACAGCCTATCCATCACTAGAGATCAGCGGTGACATCACTGAGAATACAGCCTATCCATCACTAGAGATTAGCGGTGACATCACTGAGAATACAGCCTATCCATCACTAGAAATCAGCGGTGACATCACTGAGAATACAGCCTATCCATCACTAGAGATCAGCGGTGACATCACTGAGAATACAGCCTATCCATCACTAGAGATCAGCGGTGACATCACTGAGAATACAGCCTATCCATTCACTAGAGATCAGTGGTGACATCCCTCAGAATATAGCCTATCCATCACTAGAGATCAGCGGTGACATCACTGAGAAGACAGCCTATCCATTCACTAGAGATCAG